>NC_142672.1:29231207-29531207 GCF_964200805.1 Pocillopora damicornis | reverse complement strand
CAAACAAATTATCCCTCGAACCTCTGATTAAAAACTTTTGTAAACTTATGCACCTTTACTTCTGTTTGGTCGGCCAATAAATCGTTTCCTCTTGACTTTGAACGCTCCAGGGGAATACAGATGCGTCACGATTACATACCTATCATTCTAGAAGATGTTAAGTCGATATTTTTTCTCGTTCTCTTGGTATATGAAATGATTGTATATCAAAGGATTTTATACCGCAAGAATAACGTGAAAAAAACTCAACAACTGCGTTTTGAAATAACTTGAGAGAGAATTCTATCATTAAGAGAGTAATCTATCAAAAAACCCATGGAATTTATGATGCGTGACTCTGCCCGCTGCTCTCTATTTCATTAATATGTTTTTTCACCGTTGTATTCATGTCTCTTGCAATTTTCTTTCCTTTTTTCTTGTCTTTTTTTTTCTTCCAAATTCATACCTGATCTCTAGCTTATTGACTTGTTTGATAATGACAAAAATGGAACGTCGAAAGGTCGTGGCACACAACAAAATTTTGGACCCAGCTTCTATCTCACAATCGGAAGGCATCCGAGATTTTCGCTTCGTTGCTATCATGAAGACTGAGAAAACACATTTTTTCTGTATTCATCAAAGTCCCACTCGCGTTGGTGTTTGAATTCAACGTACACTTTGTAATCTGTAGTTTACATTGCCGACTAACCGTGTCTCCGGCCCCGGGCAATATTTCAGACACTGTTTCCCTCAGTTTATTATCAGGGCGTCCTTTACAACTCATTCAACGTGATTGTTAAGTTTGTCAGAATTCTTATAAGTGGACTTACCCTGAGAAATTTCACATAGGCAGGGGTGTAGTAAACGTTCCCCTTTTCTGAGAGATGGAAAATGATATGAACATCTTAACAAACAGTCATAAAACGGAAGCCAATAAAAAAAACTTGATGGGAAGACTCATCAAACTTCGTGCTTAAATTTAGCTTGCCAGCCATCGATATTCCTGGCCTGGGCTCATTAAAAATATCAAAGTATGTATCAAACCTCGAGACAAATATGAAATTTGTCATTCAGGATATTGGTAAACCAGACAAGGGCTCTTCTAGTTAAAATCTCCAAATGTCGTGTCAATATTTACAAAGGTACCTTGGTATTGACGATAACTGAACTATGAAACCTAACATTTCACAGGATGAATAAGCAATGATCTTTTTAAGGACATCAACAAGTGTTATCTAGCATATACAAAAATATGTCTTTTGTCTGGTGTCGCCACTCAATAAATTGTTAGGGCGCCAGTATATTATTTTTTTGTTTCGGACCTTAGGGAAATCAGCTTTTTGCCATCATGAAGATTAATAATCAGCCAATAAGATTTGTTTTAATTATGAAGTGTAAGTATTCTTTCCATTTTGCAATCTTTATTTGTTTTATACTGGAAAAAAAGCCTTATTCCTTTGTCAACTGACTGCCACAATTAGCAACCTTTGATGCTGTTGATGGACTTCCCTTCAGTATTTTTCGAATGGACGACAAAGCAAACAATTTTTTCTCTCGAAGTGATGAAAATCCACTTGACGGACATTTTAAAAGCTCTTCGTATCACAACATATCACAGCGGAATGGTGCAGCATCCGCGATGGTTTTTAAAGACTCGTTTCATCGTAACGCCTAATTATAACATTTTTTTTTTTTCAACTGACCTTCAGTTGATAAATGAGCAATAAAAACACCGGGTGGCAGTTTTCTTTCTCGTCTGAGCTGGCGTTTAACCCTAAGGTCGATTTTATGGTCAATTTCATTCCGATATTGAATACTGTTGAGTAAGTTTATCAAGAAATAACTATTTATAGAAGTTGTTTTTTAAGATGTCTGAGGTTGTCTGTCATAAGTAGGAGTTCATGGTCATTTTTTTAAACACTTTGATTTTGTTTCTTTTGTAAGAGGACTCAAGAATGTGTTGGGCTATTAGGCATTGTTAAGGATAATGACGTAGGGCAGTAGCATCCAGGACAATGGTCAAGTGAAAAACATCTGAATACGAACTTATAGTCATGGTGTAAAATCATAAAACGAAGAAGATTTTATTTTGAAATCGCTAAAACTTTTCAGGCTTTGAGGAATAATCATTTTCTAGCTTTGTCTAAAGTTATGAATGTGATGTCTCAGACAATTAGAGACATCGGTTTAAAGTTTGACAAATTTATGAATTGGTGAATGATAAGTATGCGTCTATCAAGGAGGCATACGGGAAGTTTGAAGAGCCCGAGACAAGGGTTGCTCGAGGCGTAGCCAGGGGCAAGACTTTTAAACATATTTACTTTAATTTTCATTTTAAGTTGCACAAAATCCATCTTAAATGGGATGGAGCAGTTCTAACTTCTTGAAAGTTTTGAAACTCTCGGCCAAACGATGGTCTAAACTGGAAGGGAACTTTGCAACAAAATTTAGCGCCACACGTCAAGATGTAATGCGCATGCCTCTGGGCAGGTCGAGATTTCTACCATAACGGCTAGACACGGATTAGACGGGACGAACGCAAGCGCCGTTTCATGTTATCATTTTGAGTATACCGGCTCTGAATTCTGGCAAATATCCAGCATACTTCCAAGATAGCCAAGTATCTATTTCAGTTTGTAAATTATTAAAACTAGAAATAATAAAAAAAGGAATTAGAACATTGGAAAGTACGAGAAAAGGGTTGCTCGCGGCGTAGCCAGGGGCAAGACTGTCGTGTTTTTAAAACATATCCGTTTTAATTTTCATTTTAAGCTGCCCAAAGTTCATCTTAATTGAGATGTAGCAGTCTAACAATCTTGAAAGTTTTGAAACTTACGGCTAAACGATAGTCTAAACTCGGCGGGAACTGTGCAGCAAAATTTAGCTGCACGCACGTCAAGATATGATACGAATGGCTGTCAGCAGGTCGAGATTTCTACCACAATGGCTAAACTCGGACTCGATAAGACGAACGCAAGCGCCGTTTTATGAAATTACTTTTAGTCTACCGGCTCACAATTCTGGCCATAAAGGAACATTTAGCCGTCAGGACGGCAACGCCAAGGAAGACGTCGATTGCAACATGAATATCTATTTTAGTTAGAGTTTCGAAAATGGCTGGATATGTTTACTGTCTCTAATGGCGCTACACCTCAACTTCAGCCCAACGTATATAAGCAGCATTGAGTTCCATAGGGAAATTAAACTAATTTGCCGTCGCGGTTTCCCTTCGCAGACGACGCAAATTTTGGCGATTTTACGTTGTTGGATTGCAGACGACGGCTAGGAAATGTACAAAAATTTAAAACGCACGTGCTTATTTAATGTTCTGTCCATTAAATTTTTGTTTGCCACGTCCTCGTTGCTGTCGTCGTCGTGATTTTCTAAAGGTCCCTATTATCAAGCAGACTCCTTAGGTTGCCAACGATCTATTCGAGTAAGTAAGTAAAACGAGGAATATAGAAAAAATAATTAGATAGATAGATATCGAGTTACAGCCGAAGTGAGGTTTAACAAACTTTGCGCAACGATTCAAAAGACTTAGAGAAGACAATCTCACAACCACCTCTTCCTTATGAGAGGTGATGATTTGTAAAATCACCGCATGGTAACATTTGCTATTGTTTTGCACTAAATTCCAATTTGCCATTACTTCAGAGAAAAAGTCTAAGGGTTTTTATGGTTATAAATTGTATCTAACCACGGACATTCTTTAGAAGGTTCTACTTCTTCATTATTTTCATGTATAATTGCATTTCGAAGTGTTGGTTTTGACGGTAGAAGGAAAACTTGGGCACTCGGAGGAAAACCTTCGGAGTAATGAAAAGAACCCAAAAGATGAAAAACAATGTTACCCGCTAGGTTTAGGAATCAAACCTGGGCCACAGCGATAGGAGGCGAGTGTTTTTCTCTCTTGCTACATCTCTAAGTCCCTTGGTGTTCTATAACTGAAATGTTGTATGTTTACAAACCTTGGCAATACACTCGAGATATATGTCTTGAAAGACCCCACTTTATAGTAGTCTGTTATAGTCTGCAACACAGCTTCAGAGGAGGCCTAACAGCTAATAAAATCTTGATAAAAGATTTACACATTTAAATATGCTTAACAGTCTTACACTTTTCAAATATCTACGTCATACCCTAACTATAAATCAGCATGCGTGACTAAGTGCACTACTTTTTTAAGCACAATAAGGTGGACATAGGCACATTCTGTGATGCATTAGAACATAGTAAATCCCGCTCGACGTATTCAATCGACAAAGGCTTATGCACTGCTCTGGGTAAGAAGGAGATCAAGAGATACATGGGCCAGATCTGATTTTACTCTTCCTCTATAGCTGGTGCTACCTCACAAATACAATATTATAACGGTGATGATATCAAGTCTGACTACGCCCACACATTTAATTCTAAGATGAAACAAAACAAAACAAAAAAATGGAATGCAGTGGGAGGCAGGTCTTCGTCTTTCTTGTAATGAGTAATGTTGCCACTGTTAATTCAACAAATAACTTACAAATAAAGGCAAATGGTCTAATTTTCAATCAATGGTCCAGTGAAGCTCTTTTTCTTGCGTGCTGTAGTTTTTCAATGTCCCAGCGGGTACCGAAAGCCCATTTCAGTTTTTATCCTCGTTGATTTACCCTAATTTTTGGATCTATGTTATTGTATTGCATATTATGTTAGTATCTGTTTGTATTTTATCGTAAATGAAATAAGAATGCTTACTAGCTAACTTCATTTTAAAAGGAATACTTAAACTTGAAGACAGGTTTTCCTTTCTTGTGGTAATTTCTTACCATCAACACCCATTTGTAGATACAGTGTTGAGGCTGGACTTATAATCTTCTTTACCAAGCACTCTATTTCATTCTAATTTTACTTTGCATAAAAATCATAGTAAATATAACAATAATTATATTGGTAATAATAGTAGTATCAATAGTTATAATCCTAACAAATAACCCTTGTTTTTTTTTTCTTTAGTGTGAGCTGTACTCTTAAACCCTAAGAGTGACGGGCATCTAATTTATCCTTACAACAATACTGCTGAAACATTAATTTAGGTCACTAGAATATAGGAAATGATTTCCAACCTACGAAGCTTTGATTGTTAAACCAATTCTCTTTGTTAGTGCCAAAGAGAATGTGTAAAGAAGAATACGAAGAATATGGATGTTGAAGTCAGGATACAAATTGTTGAGATAAAAAAAAGAGAGTTAACGATTTTGAAGTGCATGGGACATCGATCGGCTGTAAGCGGTTCGGAGACCGTCGAAAATTATTTGCAATATACCGGCTCTAAATTCTGGCATCCGACGGTATGACGTAAACTATAGGATTCATTAGCGAGTTGATTGTCACAAATATCATTATTACCAAACCAATATCATAAAATGACGGGAAGGAAAGGCGAAAAATTAGCTCAGGAAAGTTAGACACACCCAAGCAGGCTACCTTCGGCAGGAAAGTTAACAAAGATCCAAGGATGAATAGAAATAATGTACTCGTCAGTCTTCTTTCCTTTAGCCCATCTGCAACATGGTGTTGAGGATGACGACTGCGACGAACTTTGACGTAAATTGAAATATAGCATACAGATATAACACTGAGAAAGTAGGATAAAAAAGTATAAACAACGAAGTAGAAATAGAGGGACCCGGTTGTCAGAAAAAGCGCTTTAATTTTTGAAAGGCAGGCAAAGTAATCCAGTATCCGTTGTTTGTTTCATAACGGGTTGTGCTGCTGCTGTAAGTAGCCATTGATTTTTCTCTGAAATAAGTAGTTTACCAAACGACCTATTAATTGAGAGAAATTGATGAAGATTCAGTTCAGAAAGTGATACATTGTCACAGCGTTTTCAAACTTTCTGTGTTTTTTCAACGTTTCAGCAAGGAGCAACAGACTCGTGAGTCCGATAAGAAAAGTTTCATCTTGTTACAGAAAATTGATGCACATCGATATGGGAATACTTCTATATTTTTCGTATAACACACCAACGTACAGCCTTCCGAAGAATCTTTTAGCTTTGCCTCGATATGAATTTACTACAGTATTAGTCAAGACTTATGTAAGTAGTAGCCATACAAGTAGGAGATATTAATTTTCAGCCTGATTTTAGAGATACAACTAGTTTTAATCCCACGTCCATACCTCAGGAAGGACGTTGGAGGCAGTGAAAGTGAGTATTTGTCCATTTTTCTCACAGAGAAGCTCGTTGCTTTAATTACATTTGCTACATCTGCTCAGAACTTTAGTTTGCTTCGAAAAAGGCGCTGTTGAGTGTTCCTCAATTAGGATTCTATTGAGGAGCATTTCCAAAGCAAGTTTGTTTTAACTGAGTGTATAAGAACACTTAGTCCTCGAAGAAATGTAATAACTTTATGTGTACTCTTACGAGTAACTAGCGTATTTAATTTAAAACGTAGATGACTCAATTTAACGATTCACGCCGTTTTACTAATAGAAGAAATCACTCGGTGTAGCTTAGCGAAGAAATGGATAATTTCAACGAGAATCGTCAAACCGTAAAAAACCCCCAAAATATTATTTTAAAGATTACACTTTCCACTAATTTATCGAATTTATCAGAGTGGGCGTCGATGACATATTGGACTCGACGATCTTATTTGCTGTCATCAATAATATGGAAAAAAGAGTTTAAGAACCATTTTTTTGAGATTACGAAAATCGAGAGAAATGATGGGACATTATTTTCTCTTTTAAAATAAGAGCTACTTCAAAAGAATGAAATGTTTCAAGCTCCTCATGCAAAAGAAATCTGGACCTAACCATGCAACTTTAGCGCATGAATTAAATGCAGACGAATATTTTGAAGATTACTTAACGATAAGTTTCCAAACGTCGTGCTAATATAAACTATATTTGGAAAAGGAATTGCTTTAGAATCTGATGGAACTAGCATTTTCAATATGCTTATTGTTGCCATAGAAATGACTGAGAGTTTCATTAATAACAGTACGATGATAAATTAAATGCATCAATATAAAAATATTTGAATTTAATTGTCTGGAATTCTTTTTGAAAGACTGGAAATATTAATTCTGAAAAAGCCAAAACGACACGGACTTCCCGCAGAGTTTAGCAAGTTTGATTTGTAAAAACGAACAAATCTAGAAAAAATCTAGAAAAAAAAGACACATTCAAAAATACCTCCAAGAAGTAAAGAGAAGCGATCATGACAGATGACAAGAAAGGTCACTGATGAAGGTGGAAAGATAAGCTTGAAAGACGGCTAAGATTTTGGGACAAAAAACAACAATGCTATTTAGTCAAGCCTGATATGCTTTTGATAGTGATGGAGCCAAAACACAAAAGAAAGACTCACTTTACATTGAAGTAAGTACAGTCGACCATTCCAAGACAAACTTCACTGCATTCAACAAATGCCGCATGCTACGATTAGGGAAGTACTAACGTCACGCTGTAATAAAAGCACAGAGCACTCAAAGTAGCGTCAAAAGTGATTAGTCCTATACTTATCGATTACTAATCGCAACTGCTTGTCTCTTACCAATACAGAAAAGCAATTAAGGGCCGTAAGTTAAGACGACACACCACTTTCGACCTTCTTTCACCTCAACTCATTAAATAAATAAACGTCCAGTTACACTGGGTCCACTAAAGGGAAATTTCAGTGAGATCATATACAACGCAGACATGTTTTGTCGCTGCTTAACGCTTAAGAAATCATTTATTGAAGCGTAAAATTAGTCGTAAAATCTCTTTCAAAGCTCTAAAAATACTTCTTGTAACAGAGTTGTAAAACCCCCTTTTTTTCTGGTGCGTCTCAAAAGAAAATTTCGAGGTAAAAAGTTAAATTTTGTTATTTTCTCGTTTGAAGGTGCGAAATGCTGATGAGACTTGCTATTAGTAATTAATTCAATGCTAGATACATTGAATGTACTCCCTCCCTAAACAACTTAATGTCTAAGTAAAACACATATTATGAGAGAGCAGATTTTATCGGAAAAGATCTTTGTCTGACATTGTTTTGTCATGGATATCAATGGTTGTGAAGACAACCCTTCCCAAATTCTTCATTTGCTTTCTCGTGAGGAAGCCAAAGGTAACGCTACAAATAATTCTTGTAGTAAGAAAGTACTCGCGCAGGAAAATTTCTTGGTCGGGAGCGGCCGTTCTCTTGGAGGGAACGTTGCCTAACATTCCAAACCACGGCTGCAAAACTCTGACGAATGCCAAGTAGAGAAATCTCCCACTCGGTTACTGAAAACTCAGAAAAAGGAAAGGAATCAAATTCTACAAAAAAGCAAGAGCGGCAAAGAAATATTCTGAAGCCATCTCGAAAGGCAGAATTCCAGTAAGGCAGTTACAACGTTAAATAGCGGGGACGTACATCACAAGCGGCACCTTTGTGCCTACCGTCCTTGGCAATATTTCTATTTCAGAAAAACAATTACATTATACAGTGTACGGAAGAGGAACTGTGGCCACGATTGTAACAATATGCATCATGTGCATGTTAAATTTTACTCTAAAACAATTATTGGTAAGGGATGTAGTAGACATAAGGTGTTGAAAAACCAAAATTCTTTAATTCAATGCCTTAGAGACCACACTCAGAACAGGTTTCAATTCATATTCTAAATTAAAACTCTTGCTTTTTCCACGGAATGAGAGAGATAAAACAGCTTAAAATAAAAGCTAAAGGAAATGAATAAATTACAATAAAAAGTAAAATAAACCACCAAAAAATGAATTTGTACACGCCTGTAACTTATAGAGGTATAGTGAGATAAAATTTTGGAAGTAAGTTTACGTAATAACTAAAAATCTGTGTGCAACAATATATTCAGACAATAAATAATGACCTCCTGTCTAAAAAATATGTGCCCTGACACACTTTACATGGTAAATTCTAGAAGGCCTACAACAATTGGCATCACAACGTGTAAAAATACGGCAGCTGCAGTTCCAGTCCCAGAGGCTGATAAGGAAAGAAAAAAATGTTAGAGTTAAATGAACTCTTCCCCCCGAGGGTAACAACTCTTCCCCCTGAAGGTAATAACTCTTCCCCCCTGAAGGTAACAACTCCTTCCCCCAAGGGTAACAACTCTTCCCCCCTGAAAATAACAACTCTTCCCCCAAGGGTAACAACTCTTCCCCCGTGAAGGTAACAACTTTTCGTCCCTGTGAGTAACCAGAGGGGAGTAGTAAGACTTCTTGTTGCTTCACACTATGGAAACCATGATAAGTTCTGGCTGGAAGGGCCACTTGCCCTGAGCACACACATAACGCAATAATAATAAAAAACAATAAAAGTCAAAGTTTTCCTAGGTCAAGTCATTAAAACTCACCAACACAAGTATTGAAGCCATTCCCACTGAATCCCATCTTGCATTTACAGTGGTATGAACCTGGGGAATTGGTGCAGACTGCGTCCTTGTTACATTTGCTTCCCTCTGCACATTCATTTATGTCTGTATGAAGCAAAAAACAAGAGCAATTTTTGAAGGATTGTTGAAGGGTTTTAAAATTTACTCTTTACATCCCAAGAGCTTAATGTTGATTCTCTTAACTTCCATTCATTCATCTCTTCATAATTGTAACCAAATTTATCAGAGAATATGGTGATCAATCAGAAAACATCCTGCAGTAGGAACTTTTCTGTACTCTCATCCCGTCTGCCAGCCAATACATTGATATGGTAGAGTGTAATTTAATTTTGCTACTAGAGAATGGAATAATGAAGTTGTGTTATACTATGCAATGCACAAAAATGCTGACCACACCACCTGTCTTTGGAGTTTACAGTATTACTTTTTTTGCTTGCATTTGTCTTTGGACAATTATGTGACCATAGCATGAAGCAACATCAAGACTTAATGCTATGGAAACCTGGAAGAAAGAGGCAAATGGCTTATGAAAATGTTTATCACACTTTGATTTGGACCTAAAAACTAGTTTACAATAAATGCTACAACTTGCCACATGACTGTCTAACACTGGTCATCAACTTGGCAACCTCCACCACAAAATGTTTCTCTAGTCACCCTAAGATGGGTACCAATCAACCAGCATTTCAGCTACAAACCTTTACAAGAAAAGCCATTTCCAGTGAATCCATCCTTGCACTTGCACTCGTAAGACCCAAAGGTATTTTTACAAGTTGCATCTTTGGAACACTCAGCATTCCCTAGAACACATTCATTCACATCTGCAAAGCATGCATAGTAAGATTAACATTGAGTTGCAATTCTTTTTTAACAAATTTTTCTAGTCATTTATATTTACAATTCATACCTTGATTCTAGCCCCCTGGTATTATCTTCTACACATGTCCTTTACTTGCGAGTTTGATTGTATCTCATTTTACATTTGAGCAAAACTTAAAAATAATCTTTGCACAAATTTCCCTTTATAAGTGAATAGTCATTAATTGGCTAACAGTACCTCTGTCTGTACAAGCATAATACTTGGTGAGGTTTTTGGCTGCAGTTGCTGTCGAATATGCAAAGCCGAGATTGTCGTTGAGTGAAGCTTTTGCTGAGTTGTCACACCAAACAGAAGTCTTACAGGTATACAAAGGGTCTCGTTGATAACAGGTGTCAGTCAAAAGTATAGACTTGATGTTGGCATCCCAAAAACTGGTATTAAAGATAAAAGAATTGTTGAATAACAGTAGTACTACCATATTTTCATTACTCAAGACAAAGTAAAGCATCATGTTCTGTTATGGTTCTCCAGGTAAAGATTGAACCATTTCTATTTTGGCTTCACAGTGATAGGCTACTTCAGTCATACTGACCATGAAAGTTTTAACATGAAATTAAAAATAAAATGTAAAATACAAAAATGTATCTCAAATGGACATTTTCAGTGAATTTGCCTTAATTCTAGGTTGGATTTAAATAAAATTCTCACATTATAAACTTCCTTAGGCTTTAACCCCTTTACTTTACACATGATGTATTGAGTATGTCATGCAATTTGCAGTTTGTGTGCCTACATGATGTAATCAGTATATGGTAGTTTAGAGAGTAACAGTCAAGTTTCTGCTACAGATATAAGATAACCTGACCTCTAAACGTAAAACAAGTCAGAATTCTGAAAAAAGTCAATTTCCAATTGGCACAGGACTTTACAGTGGGGTTGGCACCAACAAGGTCAATGCCAGCCACAAATCAGTCTCCCACTGAGGGGAGATCGCAGTGATCCTTGTTACTTCTTCCTGTTAAAACCTAGATAATAACCATTGGGAGGGTAGATTTTTGGACTTTCATCTGACTTTGACCAAGTGGTAACTATTTCTCACCTCAAAGTGTCTGACTTTGCAAATGCTGTCTCTACATTTGTCAAATTTAGGCCAGTGGGTTTTCCCTTGAAGTTCCACATGAACTCAACAGGCACATACTGTGAATATGTCCTAACCTCCTCAAACATTTTAACATAATTGCTCATGGCATCTTGTTCATCCTCTCTTCCAATCACTGCCAGATAATTTCCTTTGTTTTCATAAATCAACCCCTGCATTTCAACAAATGTACTAAAATAATCCTTTACTGGTTGCTTGTATTCTCTTTGGGAGTCCTTCTGAAGGTTGAAGTTTGATATACAATCCATAATGATTGCAATCTTGACTGTGCCACCCTGAAGAACCTTAGAGATACCATCAATGAATGCCTTACTTCCACAGCTTTTGTTGCATACTGCATTGCCCTGTTGTACATCAAATGTTTCAGAATGATCAAAGGCAACAAATAGAATGCTGTGATTCTGAACACACTTGTCCTTTCCTGCAGAGGAAAAAAGTAAGAATCTTGACCCTATCACAAGTACAATCTGAATATTAATTCTCTCTAGCTAGTGCCTACCCTACATTGCAAGCAATTTTGGTGTTACCAGTGAATCAAATGAGAACTCTTTGATGTCATAAATATTTGTCCTCATCAATGCCCTGATTGACGAGAAATCACCTCACCATCACTCCCGGGATTGGAAATGTTGAAAGGGGCTGGGTCATACAATGAGTATCTGCACCAGGCTCTTCAATTTGCCTACCTGTGTGCCAAATTGCTACCTTTTTTCTCCAGATTGACAAGATGCAGAGTATGCGGGTAAATGAAGGAATTGTATCATACTCATCATCAATAGCATGTACATCATGAGAAAAATTGTTCCATTATTTAACAGGTTACTTAAATTAAAGAGCATATATGCAAGACATAACCCAACCCCCTTCAAATAAACTGATATGGATTTCTACCCAGTAGAGCTAAGGTTGACTTAAATTTTATACCTTTGCACTGCAATGGCACAGGTAAAATGGGTCATTTGTTGGACATGGCTAAACAGGAAATAGAAGAATTCACCTGTGAGATCTTCAGCCAGAGTAAGAAGAGCTGTGAGACCAGAGCCGTCATTGTTAACACCATACTGCTGAAGACCTTGTGTATCAAGATGAGCTCCAAGGATGATGGCATCATCATTTGCAGTACCAAAGAACTGACCTTTAAGAATGCCTATCACATTTGTGCCACTAGCAGTCTGAAACAAAATTCAGGCAAGTCAACAGATTTACTCAGTATCATCCAAGATAAAAGTCTGAGTGACATTTATTAACCCTTTCACTCCCAAGATCTGATTAGTAATTCTCCTTACTATCTGCCATACAATTCTCTTATGATGTTAGTTCAGAGAATTTGGTATTGGTTAACTAATAATCCCATGATTGATATTCTTTATCACCTGCCTGCTTGATATTGTTTTGATATTGTTAGGAGAAATTCTGTCTTGGTCACTTGTGGGAGTAAAAGGGTTAACAACGGTTCTGTACATTAAGTTTGTCAAAAAGTTTCTTAGTCATGTGAAATTATCATGGGTTTGACAAATTGCCCCCTTAACTTGCATGTCACCCGAATATAAACATAAAAGCTAGTATACTTTACTATCAAGGCCATAGCTAGATTTTGTCAGAGGGTGCAATGATGTGAGTGCCAGAGGGAACCCTCTGGAGCCCCCTTTAGAGTATACCTCCTGGATTAAAAAGGTGTTGAAATTGACAATGACATGATAAACAGAGAGGGTTGTCCTTCAATTTGCTTTCCTTTTGTTTGCTTTTTCATCAAGGCAAATAAATTCATTGTTAAAAGTTTCAAAGGAAGATCGGTTAAGTTCAAACTATCTGCATAACACAAGTACTCAAAAAAGAGTTGAAATTTGTTTGCATATTATTTTGGGCCAACTGCTCTCCTGCCAATCTGCTTGCAACAGCTTCTGAAAAGAGTTGGATGTGTGCAGGTTCAATCAGTATAACATAACAGCTTACCTGTCCTGTTGTTGTGTCACTTGTGGTAAAATTTTGCAAGTCTACGTCTAATCCTACACTTTCAAACTTCTCCTTCATGAAAATAGTTGCATTCTGTAAATTTTCTTTTCCATCTGGTCGGTAGTGGGTACGACTGGTCTCAAACCTTTCCAAATACATCTCATATTTTTTTTTATCTGCCACAGGAATCCTATCAGCAGCTGAAACCGACAACACGGACATCTGCTAAATATTTATAAGTAGTTTGATGTAATTTTAGACAATGTTTAAAAAAAAGAAAACAAACACACAAACCAACAAAAAAATCTGCAAACAATTTTGTCAGATTGGCCAAAACAGCCAGCCTAGATAACTGGAATAGTTGAAAAAAGTTATTACTCATAACTTGAGAAACAAACTCATTTAATGTAAATGGAATTTCTTAATTACAGGACTGGTACGAATGTTTGGAAATATTGACAGATAAAAAGATATCTTTATGCGTATGTACTGCATGATGCATAAACATATTAATTCAATTTCAATAACAGTCCCTTTGGCAAAGAGCTTTAGTTGAGGACCTTGAGAAAGTACGTCATTGATCAATTCTCAAGTACAGATCATAAATATCGTCAAATATTGATCAATGTGCGAAAAAGAAACATCTCTATTAAGAAGGGGAGATATATTCTCCAAAATCACAATTACAATAACTTTAACTGTAAAATGCAAATGAAACATAGTCTGCATTAACAGCTGGCATCTTTCCTATCGATTCTGACTGGGGCAAAGGTTAAAAGTGAACAAGGCCTTCAGTTCCCGCATAAATAAAAATGACCACACTCTGTACAACCTTTGCTACCATATCAAAGATGGAAATTCAGCAACATAGAAGAATATTCGACAAAATCATAGGCATACAGAATCATCACTTTTCACCTTTGTTAGACGATCGTACCTCCCTGCAGCTTCGATAATCAACACAGTTACTAGCAGTACTATGTCTACAAAGGTTACTTGTAACATTGCAACATACTAGAGAATGATGAAACACTCACCTGCGAAAACTTCGAAGGCAACCATAAATAGAAGGAGTAACATTTTCGATGTAGCTTCCATGTTCGATCGACTAATTGCAAATGATGCACACACGCAAGATTTTTGATCTTTTCTTACTGGTTCAGGTTCAGGTTGCAAAATGGCATTAGTTGAGTCCGTACATCGTAAGCAAAATAAGAATGATTTTACGAAAAGTTGCTGCTGAAAGGACTCGCCCTCACCAGAGTATATATACTGCCGGCGTGACAATTGTTACGGGAAGACTAAGACCGAGTTGTTTTGAAAAGAGCTAGTGCCAGAGTTGAGGTGCTGAATGTAAATTGTTGGAGCGTTTAAAATTTATTTAAATTTTGTATTCAAGGATACCTGACAGAGAACGAGCAAGATTTCCAAACAAAACCAAAATTAATTGAGCATACAGCTCCTGGGTAAAGAAAACAATGGCGAAGACTGACAATAGACTGGCTTTGGGACTACGGAATATTCACATACAATCTTCAACGATCTCACTCTTGTCTGGGTAGGTCTCTCGTCGCACTTTATCCACACGCACGTCAGGAGATATTCACGAATGACCGAAACCTTTAAGCGGGTAAAAAAATGCATTGACGAGAAGAATCGACGGCGAATCAGATGTTTTGTATTGCCAATGGGACTGTTTGATAGACCTCTTTCATAATGGCGGGAATGTTTACCGTCCTTTAATGTGCATGCAGGTCAGAGAAATAAGACTCTTCGCCTCACTTTTGTGAGAAAATGTCATGAAAATGAAAGGAAAGTAATCACGACCGTCATTTCAGAAGGAGGTCTATGCAAAAAAGGTGTGGTGAAAGTAAGTGATATTCGAGAATATCCTTCTATTTCTGTCAAATTTTAACACTCACTGGTTTCATGGGTTTCTTTTTTTCTTTTCCAAATAGACAATAGAATATTTCTGAATCCCTAGGAGACACGAAAGACATCAAACTTAAGTTATAGAATGGTTTCAAAAGCGTAATAGCGATGTATTCTGGCAGAGGCGACTTTATTCATGAACTTTAAGTAATCTATCTATCAATGCTGGCAACAGTGCGAAGTCGTCCGCTTGAAAAGTGCTTTTCAATTCGGTTTAAGGAACTGTATTCAACATAATAAGTGATGACATTTTTGCCAAAAATAAATAAAGTGTACCAATAAATATACTTAATTTTTTTTTTATCTCAACGACAAAGATGACAACGGCCCCTAACAATTTTACGATATCTTTACACATGATTTAAATTACAAAATAAGAAGCGTTCTTACGACTCTCGTGGTTAAATAAATATGATCAGTATAGACGCCCGAACATCGCTTTAAACAACTTCAAGAAAAAACTAACAATGCCAAATATAGCGTCCTAAATGCTTAAAATTGCATCTACAACATTCTTCATCTAGTCCTTGCTGGTGTTCCTTTGATTACAACCAAGTTCAATGTGTTCATAATAATACGATAATTGAGATGAAAAAAGACAACAACTTTCAGTGCCGAACAGTTGATCCAAACATTAGGTGCGTTTTATGCTCACAAGTTAAGCTTTGGCTAGTCCACTCATAATCATTTGCCAAAGTTCTTTCTTTTTGGGTTGCCCCCGCCGGATACTTTGCAAGAGCTCGTTAAACTGCGTCATTCCACCCGGTGCCATGCAGAACGCTCCACGAGCGTGTCTAAGCAGCTCAACGAACTCATCGTACTCGCTCTGGGAAATTTTTAACAAGTTGTAATGGACACACTGGGCATACATAGTCAAGCTCTTCTGTACTAAAGGACTAATGGTCGGAGAGCGTAGATTTGCCGTCAGTTGCGCTGGGTTAGAGCGCGCCATGTGTCTCGCTGCTTCCAAGGCAAGGTCGTGTAGCACAAACGGGCTAACCACTGCGTTCAAAGCAGCAACACAGAATCGCTGAAGATGCGAATTGCCGAGCCTAGCAGACAGTGAACACAGCCACCTGATGTCATCGCTGCAATTCGGATTACGCGAAAATTTTACGTTAGGTCGGTCATCTGAGGTGCGTCTGGATAAGAACTCCAGCGCTAACATGCCCACCCGGTATGCACTGTTTAGATGATACGAAACGTGTATCCCTTGCTGTCCGGCTGATACGCGATTTAAATGCTGACTTAAACTTGAATTAAAATTGGTGGCTTGATATGGTGGAGGAGTAGGTCCTGTGTAACCTCCTGATAATGAGTATTGAGGCCCAGTCAAGGATCGCGATTGAGAATATGAACGGTATCCTGAGGATGCCCCCGGTAAATAGGGGGGATAATGCCCCATCATCTGATGGACTTGCTGGTGCATCTGCTGCTGTACGTATTGTTCGGGCGTTGTGTACAGAGGAGGAGGTATGGACGGATAACAAGGAGGCATTGTAAATTGGGGTACCTGGGGTACAAACGGGCTCACTGGAGGAGAATGGCCAGACGAGGCTACAGACTGAGAAGATCTATTCAAAGAACTTCGACTTCTTGATTCGCTATTTCCTGGTCCGGAAGCTGAGCTATTGTTGGTTTGGTTCTTCTCGTGAAGGTGGTACCAGTGCTTAGCGACTTCAAACAGAACTTCAGGATACACTCCGCCGCCCCGAGCTGCACTTTCAACAGCTTGACACGCTTGTTCCAATAATTGGGCATCCTCCTCACGACACTGAGACAAGGCCCGCTGAATCTCCCCGGGATTGAGAGTAGTTGCCATGTGAAGACACGACAGTCCAAGTTCAGCCGCAGCACGTACCATAGCGCGATCATTATACCTGGATGCTCGATCAGCAATAGACACAACTTCAGAGGGGGTCAAGTTACCCTCCCAGCGTTTTAGGAGAAGCGTTATCGCTTGATGGCCAATTTCCATGGCTTGACCAGAGATCCAAGAGACATGTGATGAGTACGTTCGCGACAACCAATTTGCCGAAGTTCGATTGTGCAGTCCAAGTGCAAAAAGGCCAATTTCAAAGGCACACAGCTGCAGTACTCTATGGGCACCAGCTTGAGTATCGCTGCTTGTTGCTTGTGTGAACACAGAGGTGCCATTGCCTCCTCCGGCCTTAGAAAGGACAGCCTTAGCCAGTTCAAACATGAAATGAGCTTCAGCCTCAGTTGCTTGATACAGAGCTGATTTGCCTCCCCTCCTCCTCCTTCGTCCACGATGACGACGGCTTCTATTAGTATCCTCTGCACCGGCGCTAACGCTTCCTCTGGAGCCGGATTCACTAGATTGTTCTTCTAATACTTCTGATGGAGCTATCACTACGGCATCTCCTCCAATGCAAGATTCGCCTTCAGCAACTGAACAACTAGATGCCTTATTTCCAACTTGAAAGAATACATTAGATGTCTCTGAGAGTTCGTTATCGACGGCACCACTTGAAGGCGAAGCTCCAACTTCTCCCGTTTCACCCTCATTTACCAAATTGTGACTTGATCCAATTTCGTGAAACAATTCTTGCTGAACACGGCTATGACATTCATCAAAATCCGCTTCAATGTCCGACACATCACCTTCAGACGAGAGACCATGATTGGCCAGGATTACCCTCTGGCTAAGCTCTGGGTTGTCGCTAGAACAGGAATTAAAAGCTTCTGTGTCATTTGAATTACAATAGAAATGAACACTTTCTAAGCGCTGTGATGGTGCATTTCCTTCGCAAGGACGTGGAACATCGACACTCGGAGCAAAGAGGTTAGGATCACCGCTATTTTGAGTGTTTTGGTTTGGTGGAATAGTATCCGAGTCCTCCACGATAGGCACTTGATTATGTAGGTGGTCCACATCTATGAGGTCTTCTCTACTCTGGGGAACAGCATCTGGTCGAAGAACGGAAGACGGGTTACTGGCAGCGTCATAGTGTTGACTGCTGTTGATAAACGGATCACACTGCGTTGGTTCACAATTAGGTGAAGCCTTGCTTAAAGTTTCATGCGAATGGAGGATTCCTTTATCATTCTGCTTACTTCCCTGAAGATCAGCCTTGTACGCTGCCAGCCCAAGATGAGGGACTGGAACAGAATCTGTATCAACTCCACTTGAATTTCCGCTTTCTTCATCCAATGACAACGAAGCATTACTTGCTAAGAGTCTTTGCTCATAAGATCTTTCATTTCCTCCTCGGAGTTTGTATCTGTCTATTCCTGAACTATCTTTACAGCTGCTGTCTGTACCACTGTCACTGGTGCTGGAGGACTGGTGACTATTGTTAGGAAAGAAAAAGGGAGAAAAAGGAGCTACACAATATGCAGTGGATTAGATGCAAATAATACAGTTGAATCCCATCGAACGTCGAGCGGATTGAAAAAGTAAAGTAATTGGGAGTTAAGATCGAATGAACGGAAATCGGAATATAAAACAACAACGAAAAAACCACCTGTGTTTAGTAAATCATGATTCACACCAAATCCTGCTGTAAAGTTAAGTAAAGAGGAGTAGAGAACTGAGTCGAAAAATGGAGTATTTTAAAGGACTTAGGCTGCAAAGTTGTCTTTTGTAGTAAGATGCACCAATAAAGAAGAAACCAGAACTGGACTGCACCATTTTGTGAAAAACCTCTCCAATAATAATTTCTATTAATAAGTATAGCATGTAGCAAAGGTCTCGAGGATACCAACCCAAAACGCAATTTAATTTCCTACCTAGCTTTACGGTTAGGAAGCACTATAGTAGCTTTGCCCTTGACAACATTGGTGCCAGATGCTTCACTTTCCTTTCCCTCGTCCTTATTATCCTGAGAATCAGATCGCTCCACTCTCTTCTTATCTTGAGGCGTACCAGCAGCACTCGGTAGGTCATACCGATTCTGGTCTAAAATGACGTCCATTATTTGGCGAATCTTCGTCGGATCGTCCCTTGAGTAAACAAGTAACGCTAGTGCCAGGTCGCCTCTTTGTTGCCTTGTGCCTTCACATAACATGGGGTAGTGGTGCTCAAACGCATTTCCTTTCATTCCTAATAAGAGTATTCGAGAAGTAAGAAATTGATAATTAAAAGAAAGACTGGGTCGGGGTACTCGCAGAGGGCAAACGCTCCCCTTTGCCGAAAAGGGGGAGGGGAGGGGAGGGGGGTTGTCGAAGGTAAGTTTGTTAAAGTTTGGATGGAATATGGCCTGAAATTATTATCGGTCATTGTCTTTCCTCCAAGCTTTTTCTTTTCTTCTTTTCACAAAATCCCTAAACTCCGATTCCATTCAGAAAGATAGGGCGGTGAGTCAATGAGTCACAGCAAAGTCAAATTTATTTTGTTCTTCATTTTGAGGATATTTGATTTGAGTGTATGATAACGTTGAGGGATATTCAAATTAACCAACATAACTTAAGATAGAAATCACAGTGAATTAACATTTCTAGACCATGCTATGTGAATAGCATGATTGCATAGAGCTCCATGCAAAAGATATTGGCAACAAAATGAAGCTAATTTGTTTAATAGCGAGGTAATTTTTCCCAGCAATAGATAGAAGTTTTCTAACCTCAGGAGTTAATTCAATGACCTTCAATTTACCCTTGTTCACCGTACCTATAGCATACAGAGCAGCCTTAAATCCCAGCTCTTCGTCTTCTTTAGTTGTTTCGCATAGTTTCCTTGCACCTTGCCGCTTAGCTTTTGATTCAGTATCGCTTGACCTCAAGACATCAAAGATGAATGAGGCCAACATGATGGGCAGAACAGCCTCTCCTCTTCTCAGTTCACCCTGATGAAGAAGCCCGGCCTTTTCCTTAACAATAGCGAGTTCAGCTGGTCCAAGAGGAAGTTTCTTTAGCAAGCTGACCAACTCTGATTCTTGATGTAACAGTTTGACCTGTAATTAATTCATATAAAGCTGTTTTTAATTGAGTGTCAAAAGAAATCAGGGATTGCTTTGGTTTTGCTTGACTTCGTTCCATGGTTGGTACACACAACAAGTGCCACTATCTGAACCAATCAAATGCAAAATTACACCCACTAACGACCTGGTCAGCCGCGTTTTCCTGCGCTTAAGGCACTTGACATTTTTTTTTAAACTTTGAGTTGTCATCGGCTCTTTGGGGTATTTTATTTTCCTCTGATTTGTCATTGTGATTACTTTGGTAGAGAAGGTGTTGACGAATCCCATGATCATTCGTGATGATTGCAATAACTTTCAGCCTTACAAAAGTTTCGACCTTGAGAAGCTAAATTACCATCCTCTCTACGAAGGGAGTAAGATATCGAGTGGTGACTGGCATTACGACTGTTGCCGTTCAAAAAGGGGAAAAAAAGTACTACTATGAGAGAGATAATAGTGAGATTCGACTCACACAATTTGTTAGAAAACGACACTCGCGTGTTCTAACCTGCGATGAAGAATAACTTTGTCATTACCTCTAATGCTTTACTCTTAGCTGGCTGCCTTGGCATTTCCAATCCTAACATACAGACTTTGAAAGCTAAATGATGACAGTGCAGGTCTTCTGCCAGCACATTGCACAGAAAACCAGCTTTCAGCAGAATAGTATTTGTAAACGATGTCATGCGAACACCCAGTCTCTTGCTCCTGGCACTAAAATGGGACGAGACGTTCCTATCATCGCTCAGAATATTCTCTGCAAGTTTCACGGCTAGTTTTCCGGCCAGGGAACTGTAGCCATGGACATGAAGAGCCTCCATTCGTGCACATAAGACTTGTAAATCTTCACCGGCATCGAAAATTGGGTTGTGCTCATCTGCTGATGAACTGCTGATGCTTTCTTCAGTTGTACCCGGGCTGACGCTAACAATGGGGCTAAAATTAATCACAACTGTCAGTGTACAGATATTCAAGTCTGTTCTCGCGCCTACTGGCCCATACCGCTAGCCCAAACCGCCGGTGCGGAGCTTGTAAGCTTCTTTGTGAGCAAGAAGCTACAAGGAGTGTTGTAATTCCCGTCCGCCCGCCCACCCGAGAAGATGCAAGAACAACAGAGGTTACTCCCCTAATTTCTCAAGTTTTCCGGCCAGTTTCTAGTTCTCAGGACTTACTGATTCACTTGGGTGAAGACAGGCCCTGTGAAAATTAAGTATTTTGCACAAGAAAACAACACCATTTTGCGGTCTCAGCCAGGATCAGGGCTTCTCTATCCCCAAGTCCTGCTCACCACCATTTCCACACCTGAAATATTGTATTCCTCTCAATGCATCTCACTTCAATCTCAAATCCCTCCCTTTCTTGCAATTTATTGATAGATCCCAAAAAATTCTGTCTCCTTGAAAAATGAACTCATGTCTAGTGCCAGAGAAATTCTGGTTTTTACGTGAAAAATAAAGTTAAAACTGTAGAAACTTAAAGAAAAAAAACACATATGGTTGTATAGCTTGGGAGCCAATATTTCGATAGTTTGAGGCAGCTCTGAAACTACACCAAAGAGGATTTGATTCTTATAATGCTACACATACCTTTCAATAGGTGATAAGACATTTTCATGAAGTCCAGTCTCTGTGCTCCCACAGGATTGTGCTGTCCCTGTATCGCTCTTCAGCGCTGAAGAAAGCTGGGGTTCATGATTTCTCTCTTTGGGAACTAAACCTACATCCACAGTTTTCCAGTTGAGAGAACAAGCTTCTATTGCAGCAAGAAAACCAGGAAAGCATGAAATTGCTGCAGGTGGAATCGAAACACTGGCACCTCGCCCTGAAGAAATCGTGATATTCAGGGTTATTCTCTAATATTCAATTCAATCAACCTCGTATCTTCCTCATGTCTGTTGGTAAAATTAATTCATTACTTTCAATAAAAATAAGTTCACTTGTTTAGGCCATGTTATAAGGCGCTAGACTGCCGTGCAGGAGTAGGAGAGGTCAAGCCCCAGACTGGATCAAACACTCAGGGTCGTAAGACTTCTGAGGAGAATAAGCTAATACTGAGGCATTCTAGTCTTCTCGGACAAGGACAATAAACCGTAGGTTCGGTCTCCTGAATCCTCTCTGTAATGGATAGAAGGGGACATTAATCAATCCATACACTTCTCACAGAGAGTATGGATTGTAGCTCCTGATGTTGGGGTCTGACGTTGTTATTTTTGATACATTTTTAAGATCCCCATAAGTATTTTCTAAATAAAACAAGGTAAGGAAATAAAGGAATACAAAGAACTTGTTGACCACCAGATTTCCTCCAAAATGGAATGATAAAAGAATTATGGAACTTGGCTATCACTAAATATCAATATTTGCCTTCGTCTCCCTGAGCAATTGTTTACCTTAACCTGCAGCTTTCTCAAACTAATTAATCTTCACATTTTGCTTAACTCTTTCCACCAATTGTCAAATGTTTAGAGTAACTGACCATTACCTGTTTGTCCTTTATCTACAGTCTTTTGATGCCACTCTTGCAATTGCATCTTCATCTCTTCCCTCTCATCATTTGGCAACTTGGGATTCAAAGCGGCCAGTCTCCACAATGCCACAAGTTCATCACAAAATCCAGCACAAGCATGTTTAGTTGCTTCTGTACTTGCAGTGTTGGTGTTTCCCCTATAATTATTTCCATAACTATGAGAAGGAGAATTCCCAGAAGCTTGACTCCGACTGTCATACCACCAAATTAGCACCTGATCATTGGCTAGACATTCTTCTGTGAGAATAACCAGAAGATTCACTGCATTCATGTCACCCCTGCTGAAGAGTTCACGAACAATGGACAGAAGGTTCCACATCCCCTCAGGCTCTCGTCCTTTTAAAGGTTTGAGTATATTTGACCTGCACATGAAATGCATGGGGAAAAAAAGAGAAAGAAATGGTGCAGTGAGGTACAAAATAACTGATGCAGGGTTTTGTTTTATTTTGATGAAAGGTTGTAAGTTTAAGTTAGGCACCTCATTAGTGGATCTGGTTGATTATCCTTGAGCAAAAAAAAATACTCTCCCCCCCCCCAAAAAAAAGAAAAAACACTCAAGCTGAAGCATACACATGTACACACAGCAACTCAACTGCATTCAGTTCTGTAGAAAAAATCTGGATGCAAACCATGTGTCACTAATATTCTTCATATGTGAACTTACAGGAAATATTTAAGTCATAGTATACTGAGTATTTCCCCTCTGGGCAGAATAACAACAAACTGGAAAAAAACTATTTTTCTTTTCATATAAGTCTTGTTTCAGCTCTGCTTTTTAATACTAAAATTGCAAATGTTAGTTCCCCACAGAAATTGAAACTAAGAACAGGAGCAAGAGCTGCAACAATATGTTCTAAGAAAAAAATGCCAATCTGCAAGATAAATCAACCACAAAATTTTCATGCTATTCAGTAAATTAACCCATACCTAATTAAAAGTGAATTTAAAAACTAAGCCAATGTGTATCTCACCATTCAGCAGCTGTGGGTGGAGCAGTATTTGCTAAAAAGAGTGCATTCACATCACTAAATACCAAAGGACTTGGGCCACAAAATCTCACAAGCATCTTTTTAATGTTCTCATGGAGAGAACTTTCATCCAAACACCATTTTGAATGATCTGTAGCTGATGGCCCTGCTGTGGGATCTAACAAATACCATAAAGATGATTTCAAACACTGAATGATGTCATTGATTCTTAAAAGTGTGCTTGTCTATTTGACAATGAATGACATTTTAGCACTGTTGTATAGCTAATTTTCCATGCACTGCATTAAATAAACTTTTAATTGGTTATCTTGGCAAACACAGTGAATAAATCTTGTAAACAAATATTACACGGTCTGCTTTGTCAATCAGTTTGACAGCTGACTGTAGTGTCTATAAAAATAACATTTCCCAAAAATGGGGATACAGCGGTTTAATAGTTGTCATAGTGCAATCCAAATAGAAAGGTCTTGTGCTGAGTTCTAAGAAAACACACTTCACTCCCACTTGCAATGCCACTTTCCAACCAGGAGTACAAATGGGTTATGGATTACCTGATGAAATACTGAGGGGAGAGGGGAGAGGGGAGCGGTTAGTCTTGCAGTGAACTTGTATCCCACAAAAGGAGTAGCTGTAACAATACTAGTTCAAACAATAAATAAAAAACAGCCACTGACTCTTACCTGGAGCACCTGGTACAGAGTTGATGGTGGATTCTTGTGAAGACAGTAGCTCATCAAGAAGCCTTTGAGCAGTTGGGAGAAGCTTGTGTAAAACCAAAACAAACAAAATCAAGTTGTGAACCAAATGGGCTGCCAAATTCAAAAGCCATAATCAACATTGATGAGTCAGTTTGACAGTTGAACATTTTATTTCTCATGTCTGCACTTGCAAAGATCTAGTCTCTGTAACAGTGTCAAAACATTTAAATCATTAGTGAAAATTCAATAGTATTATTACCTGTTGTGGCAGTTCTGTGATGAGATACTGAGCAAACTTCTGGAGCTGATCCCGTCTCAAACGAGATAAATATTCTGATACTGGAGCTCTTAGGCAAACCATCTTTGGGAAGTGTATTCGAAAAAGACACAAGGCAATTACATGAGAACACCAGGTTGCAGTTTGATTGCAAGTACAATTACAAGAGGTTATATGCCCTCTGTCAAATGTGACGGCTACATTAAATATTCCTTTGCTTTGGCAAACACTGTGAGGTTGGTGAACTGTGCCGCTTAAATGAAAACCTGCATAGAGAAGATCATGCTACAGTAAGAGGAAAAGGAACTTCTTCCTAAATTCTGTCATATATGAAAGGCATTATTGTTATTGGTTTTTTTTAGCATGTGTGCATATTAGTCTTCCAAGCTCTCGGTCACAATACCATTTCCACTCAAAAGCAAGGTTAAGAAACTTATTTGCATATTTGTAAAGGGAAAATAATCATGTCACCTATTTTAAAAGAGGCTTATGAAGAAAAATAGTCTGAGCTGCGTATGTGGATAACTGTAACTCCACATTGTCTGTCAAGACATCAATGAATAAGGTGAAGAAGTGAGGTATGGCAAAATACATGTAGTGAAGTATGGAAAGGTAGTGACAGAGGAATGTTACTTTCATGGTAAATTGCATTTTTATGTCCTTTGTTTGAGTGATCATCAACACATTCATTTTATTTTTCAACATAGTTTTCCTCTGCATGAACATGTAAACAGTTTTACATCTGCTACATGTATCGATTGCCAGCTTGTCCAGGACTTGATTTATCATTTCACAACTTGGCCAACACTCAATTGATATGTACATGTCGGCTAATTAACAAAGGGTTCACAATCACTTAACAAACTGTTGACATAGGTTGATAGTCAGTTAACCCTTGCTCCAGCAAAAGTGACCAAAAATAAATTTCTCCTCACATTACCCACACATCCTCATGGAGAAAGAAGATGCTGAAACATATGCACTAATTGAGTGGGAGGGACAAGACAATATTTGGCTCAAGGTCAAGGACTGGTCATTTAAAATTGCACTATCATCAGTGAGGAGGAATAAGTATTCAGATCTCAGAATTATAAAGAGTTGTTGTTCAAAGGGATTTTATTGGGAGCGTTTCACACCGACACGATACAACAAATGAAGTTCGCTGTGGGTTTGATTACTAACAAAAAAAAAAAAACAAATAAAATCCCTGAACAAACTTGAAATTGAAATACACCCTACAGAGCTGACTGTTTACAAATGGCCAACATCAATTATATTGATTCATTTTCGGTGCCAAACTATTTCAATACATGGTTTACAGCCTAGCACATATGGCAAGCCTTCTTGCGACAGTTCGACTTAAACAGGTGAAACAGGCTACCGGCGAAGTCTTAATTCACTTACCAATCTGCAGTACATCTTTAACGGCCTGTACTTTGAGAAGCTGTTCCCCTTCCAGAAATTTATCCGGAGAGCCATTTGCTAAACACGAATAGAGTCGAATGTCTTCTTCAAAGAGCGGAAACGACCAAAAAGCGATTCGTTGCTGGAGCTGCTCAGGAATCTGAGGAAATTTGCACTCAACAGTTTCAAAAGGAAAATATTCTGCTACTGTCCTAGCGCAAATTTCAATAAGAGTTTCGACTGTCCCTTCACCCAAGTCTGAACCAAACTGGACGCCATTTTGAGAATTTCTCTTCCAGCCTCGCCAATTTCCACAGAGACTTTCTGGCTCTGAAACCCAGGAACAAAGTGAATCTTCTTCAAAGCGATCGCTGTCGTCAAAGGACAAATGTTCTTCGTTATTTTCTTCCCATTCAAACCATAGCTCCATGTTAGATTGTTGTTTACATTCTGCTCTCTTTTAATCCTCGCTGTCCTCACTCAACCCCAGACCTCCAAAAGACTCACGTCTCGTCCCCAGACCTTACGGATACATCCAAATAATAATTATTTTAATAGAAGTTTAATAGATTGAATGTACGTCCAGAGACTACCAATCTTCGGCATTTCTTGAGGTGCCTAGAGACTGAAGAATATGGCCAAATAAAATTCAATCATTTCAAAAAATGCTAGTAAGGGAGTAGCTTATAAGAGCTATGGAAGACGGGCGAAAGGTAGATTGTCTCACCCCCACTCCCCCCACTTTCCCCACCTACCCCCTCCCCATTAGACGCCAGTCACAGGAAAGGACACTAGAATGAGGAAATATATCCCTTCAGGGGTGGGGGAAGCGTTTGATAACATCACAACTTAACAAATAAGTGGAGGGGGGTGTGTGTGTTTGTGTGTGTGTGTGCGTGGAGGTTTTAAGGGAAGGGTACGGAGGGCCTCCCAATCTCTTTGGTTACCCGAACGAGCAGTAACTTGACACTTCTGTCAAGGAGGTTTGAGGTTTTAAGGGAAGGTTTGTGGAGGTTTTAAGGGAAGGGTACGGATGGCCTCCCAATCTCTTTGGTTACCCGAACGAGCAGTAACTTGACACTTCTGTCAAGGAGGTTTGAGGTTTTAAGGGAAGGTTTGTGGAGGTTTTAAGGGAAGGGTACGGATGGCCCACCAATCTCTTTGGTTACCCGAACGAGTAATAACTTGACACTTCTGCTAACCGAAGGCAATTTTGTTTTCGCTTCCCTTTAGATCTGAAAAGCGATACTGGGCTAAGGACATGTTAAGAATTTTAAATGACCTGAAGTCAGATACATAGGCCAGGGCTTTCATGTCAGGTCTGTTCTTGACTAAACTGACAGGCGCATTGCTACAATCTGCAACCTACGAACTTCCAGTCGCATATCATGTAATGCATAAGAAAATTTTTTCCTTTGTAGCCACAGCCTTAAGAACCATGATTGCCAAAAAGAGACAATTCGTATACTGTGGTATACTAAAATCTTCTCGTTCGGGCGGCGCCATTCAAACCAGTCTCACACCGCTTTGGCAAATGCAATTCTTATCAATAGCGAGTCTGCGCATGACATCTATGGCGGATAAAATAAATTTAGCTTCTATTCATTTTCGTTAAAATACCATTCCTCACATCGTTTCAGTCAACAGGTAAATGACGAAAATCTTTTAATCACATTACAATTATATCCCTTTGCACAAAAATACTAAAAGCAGACGGAAAATGGTAGAACCTTCATTGTTCTGTAATGCTTCAGTTCTCACTCCACAATAATCATCCATGCAAATACTTCACGATTAAACTTTCAGTTGCTAAGTTCCCAACCCCAGAACATACTGATTGATCAATATTGTTCATAATTTAAATATGTATCAGAATTTCGTAACTTTTTTCAGATACCTAATCTACCTGCAATAGCAATATCATTGCTCTTACTTCAATCAAAAATACAGTTAACCAATACCTTAACGGCTTTCACACATTTTATGCGTCGTCAATTCCTCAAGTGCTCAATAAATTATCATCACAAATTATCACTCACGCGCAAGGAAAACAAATTGCTAAGTGTTTCAAAGACTTTTCAACCATAACACCCAAGAAGTTACTTCAAGAAGCATTTCTTGATATTTTGCTTCGGTCACCTTTAAACACTAGCCCACCGTGGTTCTGTAAGTGTCTGAAGTTATGATTTCGGCCTATAAAAATGATTATCTTAAATCTTAAATGGTTATCTACCAGACGATTGGGAAGATTATGTGGAAAGACAGTATGGACTACTACTGACCCGTGGGACCATCGGGAAAATACTCGTCTCGATAGAACTCTTTACCTCTATCCGATCATCATGATCGTTCGGGTCATAGTGCTAGTACTGTTGTGTTTTCAAATACTTCAGATCGCTTTGATTTTTTTGTTTTGAAATGATTGGGAAATCTTATGAAACCACGCCTGAGAACTCACACAATCATGAAATGGCTTGATTTTAAAGTGGCCGCCTAGTGGCCGCTGATCAATTTGACTCAATTAACGAAGGAAATAGGAGCAAACGTCGTAGGCTGTCGGATGATTTAGCGACAATTTTGAAAACAATCTCAGCCTTCTCTACTTTTCTTGGGCGCTGGTTCTTCTATTTTTTCTTCTTCATCTGCTGTGAGGTAAATTTCATCTGCGGCGGAAAATTCTTTGCCTTTAACTTTATTCTCTAACCCCTAGATACAAAGAAAACATAAAAAAAGATAAGCAGTGTGAAAAACTCTTACTTTGGTAACGGAACACAGGCCTATACTTTCCGAGAAAAAAAACCAAGGACACTAGATTATCTCCATACAATCAAACCTGTATTAAGCGGTCACCCTAGGAGACCGCTAAATACAAGTTGACCGTTTAATACAGGTTCCACAGAAGAGGGGTAATGTAGAAATGACCACTAATGTACAAAAACTTGCTAAAAAATACTTCCAACATTGATTTCGGGAGAGAAACATGGATTTAATTTTACTTCAAAGATTATTTGTGGTTTTATTTGAGTGGTTGCTCTTAAATGACTGTTAAATACAAGTGGAGGACAATACAAACAGGCCTTTGGGACTTATTCAAAGGTGACCACGACTGCTCAATAGAGGTGTAAATGATTGATAAAGGGGACACAAATTCAGGACTTTGACAACTGACTGCTTAATACAGGGTGACCACTTAATACAGTACTACTTAATACAGGTTCGACCGTACTTTCTAAACAATAACTGATACGAGGCATTCATATCCGCTTGTGACGCAGAATTTTAAATATGGTTGAGTTTACTTCGTTTTCTGCGAGCAAACTATAAGCGCCATTTTTCTTTTTTTTGACGGCCAGATGTGTGGGAGTTGGAAACATACACATTTTTAAAATCTTCTTGGAGAATCTTCAAAACTTTGAAATTCCATTTAGATAGCTTTGACTCCTTTCAAAAAAAGGAGAAAAGGAGAAAAGATTAAGGGCTCGGTACTTTTAGTAGCACACTGATACATGGGTAGAATTTCCACCTTCAGTCTCTTGTGTATTTGGTAACAGGTACCCAGTGACATTAACCCTTAACACCCTAACATCAGTAGGTATATTCTCCATACTGCTCTCCATACATTTCCCAAGGCACTGATAAGGAGAATTTGTTTCATAATCAAGAGTGTCTTTAAACTGATGATCATTTTCTTGGTTCTCCCGACCTTAATGTGTGATTCAGAGGTGATATTGTAAGGAGAAATTAGATGCTAGTCACTCTTAGGGGTTAAAGGGCCAACTCAAATAGCTGAATAAACTCACCTCTCCAGCATAGGAAAGAAGAGGAGAAATTTCACAGACTATAGATGTGACCCTAGAACCAGAAAAAAAAGACAAACTTATTGAATCTGGATGAAAAAAACAATAACAATTATTGCTCTATTGTGTTCTCACAAAAATTCCTTCTGTTCATTTTTTTTGGTAAGCATATCTGATATCAATCTGGAATTTTAACAATCTGCTCGGGGCACTTGGTCTTTAGGGGAAAAATAAAAAAGCATGCAATGCGAGTCCCCCCCACCCACCCACCCAATTTTCTGCCATCCTTCAATACTCCTGTGTGGAGTGTGGCATTATGAGAGTTGTGTATCATGTCCAAAAATACAACACAATGAGCCAATCAGGGCTCCAATCTGAAATTCTCAACTTCTAGTCCAGCAAGCTTACCATTAAGCCACTGTATAACTAAGAGCCTGGTACAACTGAACATTTTACAACTGTTTACAAAAGAGCTCTCAGGGACTTACCCATTGGTGTCTTTGAACTTGGCACCAGCTTTGGTTAGATATCTACGATGCAAATTTGACAAGTCCCTGAGTGCTGTTTCTGGACTCTCCTTTGGTGAGCCCTTGGCATTTTTTAGAGGTGAAAATTCATCTTCTCTAGCAACTTCCAGAAGAGCAAGTTTCCTATCATTGTAATAAATCAAAAGATGAAAATGCCATGAATAAGACAATTGCACATCAGTTAATAACTACTATTGGTTCAACAATGATATTTAATAGCTATCTAATAACAAATTATGACCCCATTCACTTCCAAGATCTTCAAGGTATTAGTATTAATCTACTGGACAAGTGCTCTATCAAAAATGTTGCAATTCTTGCAGTTTGACTGTGCATCTGAAATGAATTACCATCAATGATGATTGTTCCATAAGGAATCTACACACAGCAGTTCAAGAAAAATTAAAACATAATTTATAATTTTTTTTTCCTTTACCAATTTACGATGGTAATAATATTGTAATTTGAAGGAAATCTTACTCTGTGAACTCAAAGACATCAAAGACAAACTTCTCCAGTTTAATTCCATTTGGTTCCACTGGTTTATTCCTGAAAATGACAATACAGAATTTAATAAAATGAAGCTCATCTTAAAATAACCCATTTTGTCTTCAAGCTACTCATGTATGTGCTCATATCTCAAGCTGAAATTCAAAAATTAATCTTGATACTTCTGATAATTTACTTCAAAATATTCTCTTCTTTCAAAGGACAGATATCAACATTCACTTTTATTTAGTTGCAACATTCTATTAATGAACTCAACAGAACACCACGAAATTTGTTCTGTATTTGGAAAAATGGCATAATTGTTGGTAACAAAACTGACCAGGTAAGTGAAAAATCTCTAAGTGAAAAATCTTTCTAACCTTTTTCCACTTTCATCAACAAATGGGATCTTCTTCTTAGCAATGTGAAACTTGAGTGATGGTTCATGCTCCCTGAGGTAAAAATGTGAAAAACCAAAAAAGGGACTACACATCATGTGCAAAGTTATCAACCATAGGAAGGTTGGACTGTAAAATATTTGGCTCTATGTTGCAGCACTGTGTTATGACCAAGAGTAACAAATTTTTCCCATCCCACTCACCCCATGGCATGCAGCCCTCATAAACTGATTTTTTTATGTTTTTCATTTGAAGTCCACATGGGGCTTTACATATCCTATGATAATAAGATCCTTTCTACTGCCTTTTTCAGAATTTCATGATCTGCATCATTAACTCAGTCTAAAGCAATGATTCATTATTTGACTCAGTGACTGCAAGAAATGATGATGTGACAACCCTAGTAACAAAATTTCTTAAATTGGGTTGAGCATTTAGAACAAATGGAAACATTGACCAGATAACATTCATCTCATTCTACAGAAGTGGCAAAAAAAAAATGACAACAACAACATCATGAGACACTTCTAAATTAAAAAATGCACAAGCAGGCAAATAAATTGTTATTGCTGATTACAAACTCACTCAAATGAAGATTCAATTTTCAGTTGCAAATCTGTTAAAGGATTTATGCATTTATGCATCTATTAGAGGGCATAGTAAATTTTTGTGAGTGTAATACCTTTAGTTGAACTCCACTCATACTACCACTTACGTTACAATTTTCTCCAAGAAGTCCACAGTGAAGAAATGATTGCAAATGTTTCCATCTCGAAATAAGAGCCTATCATTGTTGTCTGGGTCTTTCATCTCTGCAATTTCTTTTGATATCTCACTGTATTCAGCAACCTGATCAAAAATTCTTATTCAATACTTAAAAAATCTCAATAACAGGCATTACTCTGTTGCCTGTTTTGATTTATAGATCAGGCTTTGAGAAATTAAAGCCATGACAAGGAATCAAACAACTTTCAGAAATTTGTGTCTTCCCAAGGCAAATTATACATAATTCATTTCAATTTGTAAAATAATATAATTTTTTAGTGTTTATGATTTGACCTAAAAATTCTTTCTTCTTCTTCTTCTTTCGTTTTTTTTTTTTTTTAACAGTAATCTCTCAATCTGCCTGCCTCTCATTTCAGGGCCTCTGCCATTGGAACATGTATATATGTATGACTGCACATGGCTGGCCTCAAATGGCATCTGATCACACCACTAGTCAAGAAGAAAATCATGACTTCTCAAAAAAATCACAGTTTGCATGAAAAGAAAACTATGAATTATGACTTCAGGCTTCATACCCTTTTTCACAAAGACTTTTCCATGGTCCTCTTTGAGGACAAGATCATTGAAAAACCTTATGGTGTTTTCATTTACACTTCATATGGTTGTTCAACATCATGCTGTCTATGAAATATAATGTGATTTTCCTTGTGTGAAACCTGGAGACAGAGAGAATTTGCTCTGAAAAAATTCCATTCTCATGAAATATTTGCAGAGGAAAACATAGGCATCAATGTTTGGTTTGTGTGTCATTACTCTCTACCAAAGGCCTGTTATTGAAAAATTCAGAATCTTTTATCAACCCTGAGATATACACTTGCAATATCCTTCCAAGTTTGGTTTAGTTTGGTTTGGTAGATAAAATTATAGTTGGGAAATTGATGATGACAAAAATTCTTGACAAACAGTTTGGATATTTGAAAAATATCTGATTTATTCCAAAACAATTTGGGATGAAAATTAGATTCCCATGTCAAGTTGACATGAAAAACAACTAACCTGATATTTGCCCTCACATTTCACAACAACTCCAACTCTCTCATCTGGAAGTGTTTTCTCGACAACCTGCAATAAATAAATAACAATCTGTCAAGGAAATCAACTCAGACAAAAACCCATTATTTAATAATTCATTTGACAATTCATTGCCTATTTTTATTACATATTAAGAAAAGAAGAGGACTTAAATGCATTTTTTAATTATGTATTTTGTTTACCAAAACTTTATCAAGTTATTTCACATATCTGTTAGCTTTTCAACAGGAACACTGACAGTCTGACTATAGGTAAGCATAATTTAAAAGGTATAACTAGTCTGCTTTAACAGGGAGGCTGTAATTGAAACTAGATGCATATCTACATGTACTCAGGCTCTTGTAAGGGTATATCATGGGTGGAGCCCTCAAGAGGAAAATTGTAGGAGTAAAATTGTATAACCCATAAAAGTGAAAAATACCATATGTACTGCATGTGAAAAACATTTGAACAGTATACATGTACATGAAAAATATCATTCCTTCCAAAGCTTATGTCCACATGCTCTTCTATTAGTTCCATGGACCCTTTAAGGAATCTTTGTGTCTTAAAAATAATCCTAAATTTTTTAACTTGAACTTTTTGAGGTATCTCTGCAATCTTTTGGAAAGTGTTTAGAAATCTTTGGATTTCTTCAGTGACAATCAAGTCCTACAAGCCTTTGGCCCAAAGCAAGTTGGCAAGAACATGAATTATTTCTTTACCGAGGTAATAAGAGCACCAACCTTAGCACCACATTCTGCTGACTTGTCAACACAAAATCCAACAAACACAGGATCTGCCATCTTAACAAGGATGTTGTCAACACAGTATACATGAAGATACTCTATTCCTCGCTTTCTCATTGTACCAATGGTAACATGGTCATCTACACCATCATCAATAAGGGCAGCATACAAACCACCGTTTCCTCCAGGGGCTCTGGCAACTTTACCACATTGATCAAGAATAATTTTTCCATCCATTGATAGACAAGGAATGGTGTGCTGCTCAAAGAATAGCACATCATTTCTTTGCAGCCCAAAGTAATTGCGTTTTTCAAAAAACTTTTTTGTTTCTTCCATGGTGTGTTCACTTGTCATGATGTACCTATAGTGGTGTGACAATAAGCTGTCAATAAATTTCAAAGTTCTTTCAAAATAAAATCTTTAACATCTCCTTAGAGGGTGGCAAAGGGTTTGAATGTGACTTGGATATAGTTTAAAATTAATGTGACACATGAATATTAAAGAAAGGCACGTGTGCTGCATAAATTTTTTCTCAGTTCGTGGAAACCTAAAGATCACTCTAAACATTGTAGGAAGAGAGAATAGAGATGTTTAGTTTTCCTTTTCATAAATGTGATGCATTCATTTTTTCTGAAATTTGTGTGAAACAGGATCAGGACCTCTGCTTTGCTACCCTCTTTTATTCTGGTAATTGATGGTCCAAACTATTCCTCCAATTTCAATTTTTCAGTTTAACTACAACTAAATTTAAAGGCAAATAATAAACAAACAGGATTCTTCATAATCAACAAAATGGTTGAACACATCCAAAGACTTCCATCAGTATCTGCATAGAAATTCAATCATAATTTGCCAATGAAATACTAAACTCACAATCAGCAGCTTCTGCTCATGGCAAAACTTTAGCTGAGTTAGCAAGTTTGGAATTTCTGATAATAACAACTCGTAAGATTTCATTCCCTTGTCAGTGCACGCCACCCCTGCCAAATCCCCCACCCCTTTCCCCCATAGTAATACTGAGGGCTTCCATTCTAGTACTCTGGTTACAATACTCAAACACAGTGCTTAATGATTAATAGTCCCTACTTCAGAAACTGTCGACAGGATGGACTACAGTTTCCCTATTTTCGAAGGTTGTTCTCACATGACTCTCACAAAATTATTACATGCCTTACAATACCAACTTACTGATAACAACAACAAAATTATGACGCCTTGAGCGCTTTGTGAATTACCCAACAACTTCATTCATATTGATCTCGATATTTGTGTACCCACAATCGCATTTCTAGAAATTTTGAACGTTATTTGATTGTTGCAAATAAATTGCCAGTTTTAATGGCGAAGGGGTGGTATTCACCTAACATTGGGCTGACAGGAAATTAGTTTCAAAAATTAGCGAAAACGATTAACAGACAATGAACTATGCAATCATACAAAGGAATTAAAGTTGTGACTTACCAAGGAACTGTCGATTTCTTTCCGGTGAGTTCATAAGCCAGTTCTTGCACTTTTAAGATTCTCTGGGCCTGAAGTTGATACAATGTCTTCTGTGATGGTAACCCGACATTGTACATTCCCTTGGGATAAGAGACTCCCAGCCGCGTTCCTTGCCCTCCGGCGAGAAGCAGTACAGCGACTTTTCCTTCGCTTATCAACTGTAGACCTTTCTCTCTACAACTGGTGACTTTGTTTTCATTTTTCGCTCCGATTACACTACCAACTATCTGTGGTGGAACTGGCTCCAATTTCTCATCTTTCTTGTCACTTGCTTCGGCTTCGCGCATGGTCTTCTCGAACCAGTGGTTAATTTTGGCGAAATCGATGTGCTTGAGATCTTTGTAAAAATTAGATTTCTCCTCATCGTTAAGTGAATCCCAATGCAGGAGCAAATGGTCTTGATTGTTCTCTTTAAGTTCACTTCTTAAGTTATCGATGTCCATTTCAGCGGAGATGATGCCCGTTCGAGAAAATTATTGATGAAACCGGCTAGATACCGGCTAAATCAATCAATCGGGATTACGTGATGTCGGTAGAAGTGGCGTGATACATTTGTAGACAATAGACTGGGAACTAGGCGGATGGAAACCGCCCCTGGGGACCCATGAGTAAAAAATGCACGTAGCCTGGTTTGAAGCTTTAATCATTTCATTTAATGACATCAAAAGTCGATTTCAAAAGTCCATCTAACTTTAAAAAAATAACAATTCGATGTGCATTTTATGGATTACCAACATATTCATAGAATACTGAAACAAGTCCCAAAGTTAGATTTCTTCTATATGAAGGTTTAGCATGCGAAAGAATGTTCTTGTTGTGTTCCTCTTTGGCCCTGATGCCATCATAATTGAACTCTTTTCAATTGAGTGTCGTAAAATCAAAACCAAAGTTATCTTAACAGCCAATCAGAAGGAAGGAAAAGATCCTCAAGAGCCTATGAAAACTCAAGGAAAAAGAAAACCAACGAAACTAACTTGGGCGCGATAACACGTCCTGGTTGGTCTTAGTGTTGCGTCTGATTGGTTGAGAGAATGGTGAGAGTTTCCTAGACCAATCACAGGGCAAATTAGAACAAAATCAATGCAATCCCAATTTACTTTCGACATTCCAATGAAACTGCTCTTTCAATGACACTTATCTGACAGACACTATAATTCATTTTCAGAACTGCAAATTTTGGATCAGTTCTATCCGCTTTGCAAAAAAGTTATATGAGAAATACAGTGCTTGTAAAAATCTGGCGCCAAAGTTAGATTTTCATCCATCTTAAGGTCAAGTATGTTTAGGCAAATTTTTGCAGTCCATATTTGTGAATATTTCTTTTAACTTAAAGAATGTAGGATCAAAAATTTCCGTTTTATTGAATAGAATTCCCAAACGTTTCCTACAATCAAGTGAGAAACTTTTTATACAACACCATACGTTAGTTAAAGTCAAGGCTATGCTCTTGAATTTGATTGGTTGACTTAGCGCTTCAAAAGTGTGAGTGCATTTTCACTCAACTTCTGGTGTGATATAATATTCCAAAACACCCGCCTCCAACCCTTCCCCCCAACCCTTTTTAAAAGGTGTGTTTCATATTTTCTATCTTAGATATAACAATAATAATGAAAATAACATAACTAATAGTGATAATAAAAATGACGATGACAATGCCTGATGATAATAATGACAATAACAATGGTTATGATAATGATAATGAAAATAACTACTGGTAATACCAGTAATGATAATGAAAATGATGATGACAACAAAACTGACAATGAGTGATACCGAAAACAATAATACCAATAATCATAATAAAAATGATTTGAATTACAGTACTGCTTCCTCCAAAATTGAATGTGCAGCATTTTATATTATAACATACCATCATTTTCCTAACTACAATAAAACCGTAGTATTATATATTATTAAAGTTCACTGGTTAGGAAAGCTGAGAAAAATTAGAGATACCAACAAACAAGTTACTGTCACAAGGTTTCCTAACCAGTCAATTCTTACTAATAACCATTTTCAAATCTAATTAGAATTCCACAAAAATTTTTGACAATTAAAATATTCCTATGACCAGCATTAATAATTTTTTCAACCCTCCTTGACTTTCTTTCGTGGCAGCTCTCCATCTTTTACTTCTTTATTCTCTGGTGTCAGATGAATAGTCTTTGTTGCTGAGAACTCCTTGCCTTTAACTACATCTTCCAATCCCTAAAAAAAAAAAAGAAAACAAAATGAGACTGTCTTTTTGTCATCAACAGTTACACCCAGTACACCAAGACTGGTTTATGCTGATATTATGTAGTCTGAAACTAAGACCAGTGTTCAACCCTAACTTTCTGGCTAAATTTGCCTTTTGGGCAAACGGTTTGTTTTTTATGCCCATTGTTTATTTGGTTGCCCACTGACTAAAGATTAGTTGCCCATAAAAACTAAAAGGAGGCTTGTTAAATAAAACAATGTCAATTTTATAATGTAATACAGTTGACATGAAGTTTTGTCCACTGATGATGATAAAGTAAAAGCTATGACAAACTGTTATCTGATGATTTGGTGTTCACTAATCACTTATTAAGAAGTAACTTAGTAAATGGTTTGCAAATATTTAGGCCTTTTTGGCCATGTGGAAACTAGGTTCCATAGTAGGAGTATTCCTTTCACACACAGAAACATGGCATCTTTGGACATAGTATCTTCTATGGCTTTGGATATATTTTGAGGTTTGTACCTACATATACATATATCATATATATATATAATATATATACATATGTTAAATGACAAAAAAGTAAGACAGCAATGAGATGTAAGGTTGGTTATATCTTTATCATGTTTACAGCCACTACATCATTTTACTAGTCACTTTTTCATTGCAAATCAGATTGTTCTGCAAAATATTAGTCCACCAGGCCAAGAAATGGGGCAAGCATTAGTGTCAAACACTGCAGACAATGCAAAAAATTTATCATACTCATATTGCTTAGAAAGGAAAATTTACTAAATTACTGTAAATATATGAAAATCATATGTGAACTACAGTTGCAGAAACTAATATGGAAGTGATCCTCACAGTTATGAACACTACTTAAGTAGTAGTGAAAATAAGGCCTAGAAAAAATTCAGGCCCATATGGGATTTGAAGCCATGACCTCTGTGATAGAGCACTGCACCACTATTACAGAGGTCATGGATTCAAATCCCATATGGACCTAAATTTTTTTCAAGCCTTCTTTTTACTACTACTAAAGGTAGTGTTTATAGCCGCAAGGATTGCTTTCATATTTGAAAATTTACTACTTTCCAATTGGCCTTTACAATCAGTGGTTGTTTAATTTTACTACATATTGAAGTATAAATGGTGTTTACAGTAATAAGTATATACCACACAGGTCAATAACACTTTTTTGTGCATGCTGATTGGCTAGTTAAGAAGTGATAAGCAAGCACTATTCACCTTCAGTAAGCTGATTAGACAAATGTGTGCATGGAGAGTTCAATTCCTGAAAATATTTAGTATAGTGAAAGAAATAAACTCAATTTTTGGTTTCTGTGTGGTACATACTGAGAAAATAATTCACCCCAGTGCTGGTGAAAATGGTGGATATCAACCTTGCTACTTTACCCCTTGATAAATATCCATCACTATTCACCTCTTCTTTGGTGAATTAATGTCAATTATGTCAATTATTGTGAGCATCAAAATTTTCATATTAAGTGATACTGTCTTTCTGTAACTTTTGTTAGCAATATGTATTTAGAAGGCATTGTGAAGGTTTTTGTCCTTGAAAAACCTATCCTCTTAGGAAAAGAAAAACAATTTGAACTGCAACATGAAGGAATATTATTTCCAGAAATGTAGAGGATTTCTTCTGTCCTGTGACTGTAAATTGTTATTAGAATGTATTAGTTACCTCTCCAGCATAAGAGAGAAGGGGAGATATTTCACATAACGAAGGGCTGTCCCTGAAATGAAAAAAAAAGGAATTATTACTAACACTAAAATCATACAATTAATAACATAAAGGGAAAACATACCCCTAAAAATCTCCATTCATGCAATCACTTGTAAAAAATAGTAGAATTTCGAGCAATTTTTAATACAGTATCTTACATATAGCAATTCTACTTGGAAATATGATCCACTGATCTTGCTGATTAGATTGAAATCTCTTACTTCCTGGTGGTACAGTATACAGAAAAGATACTTAAAAACTGATTCACCTGCTGTTCAAGCTTATCATAACTTCTGTAGCAAGGAGCATTTAACACTTGGTCTCCTTTGCAGCAAGTGTTTACCTCATCACTAAACAGGTTAAGACTTTACACCAGGTTACACAAAAAGAAAAATTGATAGTAGCAACCAAGTCTTCACAGGACTGTAATGCTTCACAATTCATTGATACAACTATCAATTCAAGTTCCTTAAAACTCTGCTTGTCATTTGGGTCAAGGACTTTATCAATAGCCAGCCACAGTCCTGATTTAGATAAGAAATGAGTACTATAGTTCTACTAACTTGGTGCTGTCAACAAATGTTCCCCCTGCTTTGATTATGTAGTTATGATGTAAATTCAGCAAGTCTCTGCAAGCTGTTTCTGGGCTGTCTGTTGCTGAACCTTTCTTATTTTTCAGAGGAGAAAATTCATCTTCCCTGGCAACCTCTAAGACTGCAAATTTTCTGCAAGAGAAATTTAATGGTCAAATTATCTAACTTTGAAATTCTTCACCCAGATAAAAATAGTACTTCATTTGAATTTAGCATAAATATTGACCAAACAAAAAATGAGACAATTATTGTTATTGGACATTTTCTGGGTGCTCCTAGTTTATTGGCAGATGCAACTGTACATAAGCAAACCAAAATAAATTGATTGGCTGACTTCATTGGAAAACTCTGATGCAATAGTTTAAAAACAGGAGAAATCAAAAAAAACCTTTCCTAATGCTTAGACTCCTAGTCCTGACACAAAGAGAGAAGGGGTCATATTTGACTGTACAATCATGTACATGTATTTTGAGTTAAATTCAAACAAAAGTCCTGTGAGACTCATAATGTCACTGATTTACCAAAAATACATGTAACCAATGTTACACATAAAGACCCTTCCAAGACTGTCCACTGCTTTTCTTGATAAGCCCACCCACAGTTCATTTTACAATGAATATATAAAGTCAGTGAAGATGTGCAGCAAGTGAAGTGTTAAGTCAACTAGACTCTTATTACAGAAAGCTTTCCTCTGTCCCTTTTAGTTCTGAACAGACATATTAAACTTAAGTTTCCACTGTGGAGAACTATCAGATGTAACAACTTGTATCATTTGAATATTTCATTAATAGTTAATAACTGAAGGGTGAAAATTGTCCTCACAGAAGGTAACTACATGTAGAAACCTTGATATTAGCAAAGTCAGCTTACTCAGTAAATTCAAAGACATCAAAAACAAACTTCTCCAGTTTTATTCCATTAGGTGCATCAGGCACAATCCTGAAATGAAAATTAAAGAACACATTAACAAGTTACATAATTATTAGTCTAGTACTGATCAATACTGAAAACACAGGAGCAAATTTGAAATGAAAAAATTCCCTGGACTAGAAGTCTGCAAGCAACAAGGAAAAAAAAAAGAAAAACTAAGTTATTTATCAAAAGTAAAACTTTGTGACTTGTCCATTAATTCCAGAGTGTGGCTTATACAGGACACTGTTTTATGTATAGCAATTTTAAGAGGCAGATCCACAGTTCTGCCTCTTGCTTTCACTGTTTTGTGGTCTTTATTATTTTATATGGGCAAAAAAAAAACAAAATTCTCTATATGAGGATGCTGTCCAGACTTGAGTCTGTTTTGAAGGCTTAACATCCTTTTCCAACACACTTACAAAACTTTTGAAGGTTTTGATAAAGAGAATGCAGAGACCTTTATATGATCCTTAAAGTAACCAAGAGTGTACTCACCAATTACTAGTTCAAATTTATAATTATCATGGTCGGCAACATGCATGTACATACCGATTCCCACTGTCATCAACATAAGGAATTTTCTTCTTGGCAATGTGGTATTTTAGCGATGGCTCAAGCTCTCTAAATTTACAAAAATAAATTAAATTAATATAGAGAGAGATAAATGCCAGGGGTAAGATACATTTTCCTTAAAAATTACTCCTGACCCAAGAATTACTTATCAACGCTCAGTTTGTAAAGCCTTTTTTTCAATAAGTTTAAAACACCATACAGTACATGTCTCAATTGAAAGTAAATCACTTACTTGACAATTTTTTCCAAAAAGTCTATGGTAAAGAAATGGTTGCAAATGTTTCCTTCACGAAAGGTAAGTTTTCCATCAGGGTTTCTTTTGTGCTGCAGTTCTTCAGAGATCTCACTGTACTCTGCAACCTAAAAAGTTTAATTTTAATAAAAGTAGAATTTCCAGTCTGAGATTGCCTTCATCCCTATAGGAAGATAGGAAATGTGATTGAGTGAAAAAGTATCAAATCATTCAACCCTTTCATTCCTAAGACAGGCTTATGAGCTACATGACTATGTTTCTCCATCCCACATTAATAAATTGTCAAGAAGAACAGTTAACATTTTACAACTGACCAACAGTATGCATACTCTTTATACTGTTCTCTACACATTTGCTAAGGCGCTGACAAGGAGAATTTGTTTAACAATCAATAGCTTCTTTAATTGGTGATTACTTCCTTAATTGTATGATTCAGTGATGATATTGTAAGGAGAAGTAAGATGGTGGTCAGTCTTAGGGATCAAAGGGTTGGGATAATAAAGAGAAGTATCAACAGTGAGATGTTGCTTAATTTTACAGGAAACTCTCTGATCTAAATTTAAAATCAATGTGTAACAGGAAGAAAGGAGAGTTGAAGGCGAAAGTTTGAAAGTAAAAAAGAGTTAGATACTTGTACATTATATTGCTATTAGACAAAATTAGAGTGATGCGTAGAGTATACAGCAGAATGATAAAAGAAAAAGTTTAAAAGTGCTAATAATACCTTCTAGGTATGACCTTTTTACTTGAATAATACTATATGATCAACAGAAGCAAGATTTCACATTAATGGAGAGTGCTCTAATTAGAATGAGATATGAGAAAATATTGCCCCTTATCATTTTGTGTGCCTAGGATAAAAGAGCTTATCATTATTATTTTGAGTTAAATTGGGACTAAGTTATTTCAAGAAAGACCATTCACTTACCTGATATTTTCCATCGCATTTGACCACCACTCCTACCCTCTCCTCTGGCCTTTTTTTCTCCACAACCTGCCAAAAGTTTTTGTGGAAAACATCACAAATGTATTACAGGAATATGTATACACATAGATGTAATCAAAAGTAATCAAGTTATACTTTTGAAAACTACTTATAAGTTAAAATGTCCCAAACGTTTCACAGAGTTTCCCAAACCAAAACTGGAAAATGGCTGCTGTACAAATTGCTTTTGTGGTGTTTCAACAACAATGTATTTCTCATCCTTGTAAACCAAATTTTCTCACAATTATAACACCTTTCTGGTGTTATTTGATTAACACAATTAGAACTTATAATATAAAAGTTCTGGAATGAGTGGAAAGTTACATAAATTTACCACAGGACACCAACCTTAGCACCACATTCTGCTGACTTGGCCATACAAAATCCAATAAAGACAGGATCAGCCATCTTGACCAGGATGTTATCAACACAATACACATGCACATACTCTATACCACATCCTCGCATCTTGTCAATAAGTTTCTTCTCATGAAGAGCTTCATACAAGCCACCATTTCCTCCAGGGGCTCTGGAAACTTTACCAGGCTGGTCAAGAATGATTTTACCTTCAAGGGTCAAACATGGAAGGGTGTGCTGCTCAAAGAAAATCACATCATCTTTTTGGAGTCCAAAATAATTGTGTTCCTGGAAGTACTCTTTTGTTTCATCCATTGTATGTTCACTGGTCATGATGTACCTGAAGTGTAGTGAACAAAACACAGAACTGAGTTAACTCTATCACTCCAACAACCTCATTAGTGGTACTTCTTACTGTCTGCTATACAAGTCTTATTATTTTGATTCAGGGAATTTGGTATTGAATCAACAGGTAATCGCCTTGTTGATAGTGTTCTTCATTCTCATTACTTGTCTGCTTGATACTGGCTATTAATATTGTAAGGAGAAATTCTGTCTTAATAGTTACAAGGGTTAACAGGAAACTCTTGGGAGATGTGTTGCAACACTTAGACAACAACAAAAAATATGTATGTTTCAACTGGAGTCCTCTTGATTGATTCAATAAAATTAATCATCAAAGGTTATTCTTGGCCAAATTTTCAGAAAATATTATTTTCAAATTCAGCATATGGTTTTATAATTACCATTAATTCTTAAGGAACAAATACATTTGGTGTATAGCATTTTGTTTTCAAGTCTTGAATGGTAAAATTTTTTAATGTGCATAACTGTTATAGTCAAACATTAATTTCAAAAAGTCAACATGTTTTTAATCTAGGCACATTAATTTTTTCTTTTAATCAAGGTGCAAAACCAGTCAAGAGGTTTATTTATTTTATGACCTTCCCATTACTTTTCATTCCATGCATTGATAGCATATTTTGTTGACTTTTTTTGTTATTTCCCTGACAGCATCACAGAACCCTTCAACACAAGTTTGCTTTCCTTCTGTGTTTTTTCATAGCTTTTTCCTGTTGGCTTTGTTTCACATTAACAGAAGTAGTTGGAGGACATATCGATGCAGATGGGGGATATTGCATGACAACTGTCCCCTGATTGATGAAAGTAGCCAATAAAATCAGGTGAAAATTGATGGGTGTGTTGTCAATTCTGTATAACCCCATACTTCATATTGAACAGAGTGTGATGTACTTGTATAAGAGAAAACATTGCAAACCTGTTCACAATACATTACCTTCGGGACTGAGGATTTGTTTTAGAATAGAAAGAGGTTATCAAGTCTGAACAAGTGTCGCAATTATTTTAGAACAAGAACAAATGAAAGTACTGGTCAATTAAAATCAACAAAGCTGTTTGATTAGCTGATGTAAAATTTACATTTCCATAGAATTCTAAATCGATTTATTATTCATAGTAAAACCTTGATTTATTATTCATAATAAAACCTTGCAAATTGATGGTTGGAACACTACATATGGAATTACGCTTAACATAGCAGCGAGTGAGCTCGTTTATGAAGACAGTCCCTCCCCCTTACCTCCCACAATAGGGTCCAAAGGTTTAAAACACTTCTGGTTTTTCGCGGAAACGACTTGTCTGAGCAAGTATCGCAATTATTTTGGAACAAGAACAAATGAAAGTACCAATTAAAATCGACAAAGCTGTTTGATTAGCTGATGTAAAATTTACATTTCCGTAGAACTCTAAATCGATTTATTATTCATAGTAAAACCTTGATTTATTATTCATAATAAAACCTTGCAAATTCATGGTTGGAACACTACATACGGAATTACGCTTAACGTATCAGCGGGTGAGCTCATTTTTCATTCCAAGAAAGGAAGAGGTTGGACGATCACACTGTTCTTTCCTTACTTTGGGAAGTTTTATCGAAGAGACTTTTCCGTTGCAATTGTTCGCAAAAGAAAGTACGGAAATTTACATTCTCAACTTGTTGTTATGGTCACGCACAGTTGCATCAAAACGTCGTTAGCGATGCTAGCGGAAAGGGAAAATAAAGGGAGAATTTTGTATGGATCGAAACATACACTTATGAAAAACTAAATTCTACGATGATTAAATTTTATTAGCAGTAGAAAGAAATAAAAATGTGCGAGCGAAGTCAGCGCTTGTCTACCAAACTAAACGATTGAGAGCACAACTGAGGTTTACTTACCATGGAATCGTAGCTTTCTCTCCAGTGTGCTCGTACGCCAACTCCTGCAATTTCAAGATCCTCTCAGCTTGCAGTTGATAAAGGGTTTTCCTAGATGGTAAACCGACATTGTACATTCCTTTCGGATAATCAACTCCCAATCGAGTACCTTGACCACCAGCCAGAAGTAGTACAGCGACTTTACCTTCGCTTATTGCTTGCAGTCCTTTATTTCTCCAGTCGGTGACGTTGTTTTGGTTTTCTGCTCCAATGACACTGCCAACCTGCTCTGGAGGAACTGGCTGCAATTTTTCGTCCTTCTTTTGCATAGTGTTTGCCTCGGCCATCGTCTTCTCGAACGCGAGATTAATCTCCGCGTACTTGATATTTCGAAGATCGTTGATTAACAACTGCTGTTGATGCTTCGGTAGCGTGTCTTTAAATTTCATCAAATGATCCTGACCATTTTCTTTCAAGTCTTTTAGTAACTTATCATATTCTTCCTCCATCTTAAGGACAATAAAAACTTCGCGATTGCACACAAACCTGCTCACGTTACCGCGCTCTCCAGTAAAGTTTAGAACAGTTGCGCCTCGACTGCAAGCTGTCTACGTGGAACTGAGCGCCCCTGGCTGAAATATGTCTAGGGAGGGGTGAGGAAGAATCGGCTTTTTCTTTCACTTCCGGGGCCTCTACTCCCTTAAAAAATAAAGAAGTATAAGATCAAGGCTAAACGCAAACTGTGTCAATGATGAACGCAACCTTCTGGCTCAAAATGTTTCTGCTGCACCTCGACCGCAAGCTGTCTATGTGGAACTGAGCACCCCTGTATGTCTAGGGAGGGGTGAGGAAGAATCAGGTTTTTTTCACTTCCGGGGCCTCTTCTGCCTTAAAAGAAAGAGAGAAGTACAAGACCAAGGCTAAGCGCAAACTGAACGCAACCTTGTGGCTCAAAATGGTTTTGTTATATCTTAACACCAATTTAACATGTCAAATAGATTCAATGTTGTTGTTGCATCTGTTCAGTAATACATGTAGATCACATGGCGTCAAAATGTGGTAAGAACAGAGAAGTGGCAAAAGAGGTGCACCCAAGTGTGTCAGTAATGTGCTTATCTCATTTCCACGTCTTCCCCAATTTTCTTCTAAGCTCTCATGTCTAGTTATACGTTCTCTGTGAATGCAACGCTATCGAAGGCGAAAGTTTAAACTATTTATTTCAAAATAAAAAATATTGAATACCTGATGCCAAGACAGTGAGCTGTTGTCGAATATTGATAAATAAACAATTCGTTCAAGTTTCATGTCTGTAGGGATTTACGTTGATGAGTTACTCGCCAAAATGTCTGACATAGATTTATAGAAATTTATTGAAAGTTCATGAATTTACATTTCAACACATCAGTTTAGATTAAACAAGTGTGGTCTATCTAGTTAATTAAAGGCCACTTGAGCATTTAGAGAGCATTTTCAGCACCAATAGTGATCTTTCAAAAGATATCTGCCCTCTTTACTGATCTTTACCGCAAGTAATGCGTGCTGTCTGACTCTTTCACGTATCGTGACTCCTCGTCAGACTTACCTTATTGGTACTTAATTTCGCGGGTCTTTAATTTCGCGTTTTTCGCGATTGTAAAAAAATCGCGAAATTAAAGACCCGCGAAAAAAAATCCTCGCGAAATTTAAACACGCGAAATTTAATACCCATACAAAAAAATCAAACTGTAAAAAAAATGATTTATTCGTAATGGCAACAAAATTTACAGGATATTTATCAACAAAACGCAACATATTAACTGGTTTCTACTCGTAAATTCCATTTTTGAATTTGTGAAATCGTTAAATGTTTTGCATGGAGAAGTTAATCTACGCTACTAGTGTCATCTTCATCTGAATCGCTAGATTCGTACAAATCCCTTAGGATGTCTTTCGTACAGTCGTCAAAATTGCCTTTAATTGGCTCCTTGTAGTTCTCATTCACAAGTTTCTTGTAACGTTCCAACATTAAAATATTTTTGGAGGTGGAGTCACGTTCGATGCAAACAGTGACAGGGATTTCAAGGCCACCCTGTACGAGCGGTGATCGTCGATGCTTGGACGTTCCCGCCTCGTGAAATGAGAAAACGAGTGCATCTCGAAATCTCTCTTGGTAAATGACCCACAATTGAATCAGCTAACCGTCCTGGAAGTCGCTTGGTTGCTGCTATCGCATAACGATCATGAATATCATTATATCATTAGATATAAACAAAAGCCATCGTAACGAATGATATTTAAAGCATGCATTGTTATCGTTAAACTCGTATTAAACTCTAATAATAAGTTTTTCTTCAAGTACGAACAGCATTTCGCTTAGTGCCTTAAGTGCACAATATTTTGTTGGCCAAAAAACTTCCGTCACCTTATGAACGTTGCCGCGAACCACTGAAACAATGCGTTTTCACGTTGTAATACATTTATTTTTAACGTTAATTTTCAAATATGTGTTTTGTTGTGTTCCAGTTATCTAGAAACTTTAAACAGTTCAGACCTTTGGAAAAATAAAATAAAGTTGAGAACGCTTCAATCGCGAAATTTAATGCCCTTTTTTCATATTTGCCTATTGAAATCGCGTAAATAAAACCCCGCGAAATATTGCCTCGCCAAAATCGCGAAATTAAGTACCCGCGAAATTAAGTACCAATAAGGTAATAACTTTATTATTTATTTTACCCATCCGCTTAATTATTGAAAACATTGTTTCCTGCAATTTGTTAACCGAGCGATTTTCAGCTAATGAAAATTGGCGTACATTGGTGACTAACTGCACGTTTGACAATACGGTGGGGCTAAAAGGCGCTCTATTACCGCCGATTCTCAATAGGAGTGGGCTGATGGTTAATACTTGCTTTCTTTTCCGTGATAAGTTCGCCACTACCGATATTTACTTAGGCTAAGAGGGCAATTCTAGCGAAATCTGAACGGTAGTTTAAATACATTACCGCTCAGGGATACGTTGACTACGCAGACGCATTCCATACGCTCAGACGCAGGGTAGTCAGACGCGCATATTCTATTTTTCTGCGCGCACGGTCGAAAAAAATGCGCGACTCATGTGTCTTTGGTTTCCTTTGTGTTACATTGTTGGGTAAAAGAAAGAACTTTTCGGTTTAGAAGAGCGACGAGTCGACACCGGAAAATTTACGTAGTGAAAAATGCTATCATGTTACACATTCACACGTCGCATCGCTTCGTGGATTTATCCGATCACGAGTGGTTGCAGCAGATTTGTTTGATCTGAGCTGTTGATGAATCAGAAAGAAGATAAAATTTTCACTCATGCGAGGCATTGAAACACATGTATCATCAAGTGAATAACGCATTGGAATGTAAACAATTCGGTGTTCGCATCATGATTTATTAGAAACTTCAAACTTCTCTCGGTCACCTTCGATGAATGATTACTTAATGGTGAGGAAGGAAAATTTGCTATTTTAGATAGTGAATGATGTTTTCCTTTATTCACTGCAATGGCCGCTCGTTTTAGTGTTTTATACGCACCCGGATGTAAATAGTTCGGAGCGCATCATATTCATTAAAACGATGACATGCCCAATTGGAAGAACAGCAGCTTTATAAACGATTCGCGAAACTCTTTATTGAAGAATAAAAACAAAGTAGGATTCATTGCCGAATTTGTGGAGGGCAACACGAAACACCCTCCAAAGCCTCCAAACACTTTTTGCCGCAAACCGATCATCGAGGTTCAACTTAGTAGAATTAGCGGCATTCAGAAAAACAAAATAGTGGACTTAACAATAGTGATAGTCTTAGCCGCCTTTGCGTTTTTTGAAATGCGTTCCTCCGATGTCATGGCACCTGAGTCGTAAGTATTTGAGATTTTTCGATCCGACTTCGGTAATGACGGTATCGAATATTCAATATCGGTATCGAAACACCTCACTGCGTAAACGTAGTTGATAATTTAGTATATGTTACATTAATTTGCGGCAGTTGAAATGTATAGATGTTGGAATAACAAGTTTGCGCGACATCTGTATCAGAAAAAGGTCAACTAGTCGTCAGGAGCCCAAGTGATGGGCCCAAGTGGTGGGCTCCTGACTAGTCGAAAATGCTGAGAAGATAAATTTCTCCACTTTTGAACTCAAGAAGAATACTATGGTCACAGGTACACGAAAAACCCCAAATTACGATCTAGCGTGCTGTTTCAAATGCAACATATATGATGTACTGCAATTTTTTTCTCTTGACATGATCGAGGAGAGGTAGGCTGTGTGACTGAAGGCGCTGATCGCAGGATTTGCATGGTACCGCCTGCTCGCGCAAAGAGCAAAAAAATATTAAACTCGCACTCGGAAATGGAATCTAACTTGCCGCAATTGAGCATTCAATAACCTTTTCGTCTGTAGTCTAAGCTGGTCTCCTTAATATAGCACGCGTGCGCATGGTCCAATTTGGTGTGTAAATATACATGTTTTTTTACACTAAAAATTAACGTGAAAAAGCAACGACGTTTCGACTGCTCAATGGTCATTTTCAAGTTGAAGGAAAAAATGTGAGAGTAAACTGGACTGTTTGATCTTTGAAATGCTTTTCATTCGCGAACTTAAACCAAAACTGAACAAACAGAGTGATTCGATCCGTGCATAAGTATTTATCTAATCGATTCACTTTTAATATTTTTTCTTTCGCCTTGGCGTTTTTTATCCTTCTTGCCTCAATTTCTCGTATTGTTTCTATGTAAATATTTTAGATTTTTAGTCATTATCTCATTAGCATTTTTTTAATTAATTATGACCGTTGAGCGATCGAAACGTCGTTGCTTCTCAGCAACGTTAATTTTTATAGTAAAATCCGTTTCTAAAAATTTGTTGATTCGAATCATACATGTGACTAACAAATCGAACATCAGCTTCACGGTGGTCCGATTTTGTTAAAAAGTCTAAAGATACAGATCAGATTTCTCTCCACTGTGACCTACAATAAATATGAGTCGTACATCACTCAAAACCATTTGCTTTCCTCTATATAGGGCATATAATTTTGTGTCTCCACCATTTCATGCATAAGCATGTACGCGGAACACTTATTGATAGCGTAGCTTTATCCAAGTAACCAAGGAACTTGCCAGTCGAGCCTCAAGAAATATTGGCCTTCAGCCAATAGTCAGCCAATCAATGTGAATATTGTTTGTGCCAGTTTAAGCTTCAGTTCCCAAGGAAAGATAAAAATACATTCCACCTATAACATAGTTCAGCAACTTTAACAACTTTCTATTTGGTTGAGAAAAAATCGCGCTGTTGTCTTATGAATGAGTTTTTTTGCCACAGGGAAATCTCGTAATATCAACTTCCCCTAATATTAACTTCCCGTATCAGGCGTGGCCAATTTTGATTGGCTTCCAACTTACTCTTTACCGACGGTCGAGCATAATAAATTTCATTTGTATAGTTTTTGAATAGCATTGAAGCTTCTGGTACAAAAACGTCAACAGGATTGTTAAAGTTGTATCTTTCCGTCCCTTATAATAGATATCGATTGAACTATGACGAAGAATCATACATCCATTGCCACTGTCTTTTTCTGTGGGATTGTTTTGATCTTTGTGCAAGTTGGTGAGTATTCTGCGCGTCAATTTACGTTTTAGATTAGCTTAATAGTTTGGTCCTCGAAATTAATGATATATTTTTTTTGTGGTTGCATTTCTTGCCACAAAAGAGCCATATGTCTTTCGGTGTATCTATGTATTAAGGATTTGACGTGTTACTTCTCGCAGTTTCACACGACTGCAGAACCAGCGAACAAGAGACAAGTGAATAATTAATGATAGTTCATTCACTGAACAAAACAAATAACTGTTTTCTCAAGTTAAGGTAATTTAAGAACCAACCTGAAAAAAGTTTCAATAGTTATTGCAATATAACTGCTTTATAAACTGCTTTATAAAATTTTCAGGAGGGTCTGTAAAATTCCCCAAATGTAACGTCTAAAGTCACGTTAAGGTTTCGATCGGATCAAGCAGTCTCTCTTTCAAAATTTTTAATTAGTTGCCCTCTAGTTTTCGTGGAAAAAAAAAACAAACAAAAACAAACAAAAACACGACGCGAAGATGTGTCACCTAAGGACGCCCTTGTCATCCTTCCTTCAGATCAGAAATTTATTTTAAACAAGTTTTCGTTGCCTCGGTTACCCACCTCGACCTGACTTGCGTTGCGAACGGTTAAATTTGAGGAATACGCGGACGTTAAGCGCTATCAACAGCCTCTACAGGCATGTTTTAGCTATTTATTTTCTATTTCCCGTTTCACTTACCCGATGCTGGCTTTTCGAAGCTCCTTGATTCTTTTAAACAATTTTTTCATTCCAACCGAACAACTCAAAGGTGGAAAACTCACTCAACGTGAGAAGAAGGAAAAAGAGCTTCGGGCTAGCCTGAATTAGAAAAAAAAGGGTTCAAACGAGAAAACATAATTAGACATCTGATATCCGTATTTCCATCCCACCCGCCGGCCTCTTAAAGCAAAGTAGCCTCGTGAGAGACTTGGCGTGCAAAATTCCATGTCACTCTATAACGCTTGTTCAATTTTCTCAGCATTGTCAAATAATTATTGGTCAATTGGCTGTTACCAAGATCGTGGTGCCCGTGCTATACCAACGCTTGAGGGACAAGATCCCATCCTTGATGGTAACTACCAAACAAGGCAGAACGCCATCAAGAAATGCTATTACGCAGCTAAAAAGAGAGGATTTAAGGTGTTTGCAGTTCAAAATGGTGGGTGGTGTGCATCTAGTCTCCTGGCTGCTAAGACTTTCAATAAATATGGCAGATCATCTTCTTGTAGGCAAGATGGAGAAGGTGGACCTTGGGCTAATCAAGTTTATTACATCAAAGGTTAGCTATTATTTACAATATTAACTATAATTGCATAATTATTTGGATACCACGATAGAACGACCTCAAAATAGGGAGGCTGAAAACAAAGAACATTCAAACAGTATTTATCCATAAAAGGTCACTGAGATATGTCTTAATGTATCTGTTTTGATTTTGTGTCTGTTTGTTTCTTTGTTACCTTATTTGTTTACAAAAACAAGTACGCCTGACCTGGCAAAACCTTTGATTTAATAAGTAACCTAAGGTAGAAGTCATCCTTCACAAAAATGATTTATCTCCTGGCTCAAACCCTGATTGTTATTAACTTTACCGAAACCTGTTTCACGATTGTCTGATTTCAGATTACGAAAGTTTTGGTTGCTATAAAGACACCCACGTTCGTGCAATCGATACGTTAGAAGGAAAAGATCCTATTCTTGATGGTAGTTACAGGCAACGAAAAGACCCTATCACAAAATGCGCCGTGGCTGCTATGAGAGCGGGTTACAGCATGTTTGCAGTTCAGAATGGTGGATGGTGTGCGTCGAGCAGATTGGCCGAGGAGACGTTCAACAAGTATGGCAGATCGTCTGCTTGTTGGTCGGATGGTGAAGGCGGACCTTGGGCAAATCAGGTTTATGAATTGAAAGGTAAATTACTAAACTTGTAGTTCGAAAATGAGAAGAGTTGTTTTCTTTAAGATGGAGAAAATATAAGGCTGAAACAAGAGTGTTTCCATGCATATATTTTATACTTTTTTTTTAATCTGGGATATTCAGCCTTGATCCATGCATTAAGATCAATTAAAAAAGGTACCATAACATTTGGTCTCAATATGAGGAAATATATTTTGCGGTAATGTTAAATTTTTTCCCCCTATGTCTGTGGAAATTAAATTATTTAGTAAGATTAGTCACCACTGGAGATTACTGTAAAACAAGAGAATATATACTGATAGCAGTTAATACTCTCTTGGTGTTAGAATGCTACTTAAGATAAATATGCTCTTTCTAGACTTTGAGAATAATGTCCAATTTGTGGCTAATTTATTTTATAGGTCCTCGATTTGAAACAGTCGGGTGTTATCAAGATCGTGGTAGCCGTGCCATACCAACACTCGAGAATAAAGAATCCATCCTTGATGGTAACTACCGAACAAGGCAGAAAGCCATCAAGAAATGCTATTACGCGGCTAAAAAGAGAGGATTTAAGGTGTTTGCAGTTCAAGATGGTGGGTGGTGTGCATCTAGTCTCTCAGCGGCTAAGACTTTCAACAAATATGGCAGATCGTCTGCCTGTAGGCAAGATGGAGAAGGTGGACCTTGGGCTAATCAAGTTTATTACATCAAAGGTTAGCTATTATTTACAATATTAACTAAAAATTGCATAGTTATTTGGATACCACTATAGAACGACCTCAAAATACGGAGGCTGAAAACAAAGAACATTCAAACAGTATTTATCCATAAAAGGTCACTGAGATATGTCTTGATGTATCTGTTTTGATTTTGTGTCTGTTTGTTTCTTTGTTACCTTATTTGTTTACAAAAACAAGTACGCCTGACCTGGCAAAACCTTTGATTTAATAAGTAACCTAAGGTAGAAATCATCCTTCACAAAAATTATTTATCTCTTGGCTCAAACCCTGATTGTTATTAACTTCACGGAAACCTGTTTCGCGCTCGTCTGATTTCAGATTACGAAAGTTTTGGTTGTTATAAAGACACCCACGTTCGTGCAATCGATACGTTAGAAGGAAAAGATCCTATTCTTGATGGCAGTTACGGGCAACGAAAAGACCCTATCGCAAAATGTGCCGTGGCTGCTATGAGGGCGGGTTACAGCATGTTTGCAGTTCAGAATGGTGGATGGTGTGCGTCGAGCAGATTGGCCGAGGAGACGTTCAACAAATATGGTAGATCGTCTGCTTGTCGGTCGGATGGTGAAGGCGGACCTTGGGCCAATCAGGTTTATGAATTGAAAGGTAAATTACTAAACTTGTAGTTCGCAAATGAGAAGAGTTGTTTTCTTTAAGATGGAGAAAATATAAGGCTGAAACAAGTGTTTTTTTATGCATATATTTTATACATTTTGTTGAATCTGGGATATTCAGCCTTGATCCATGCATTAAGATCAATTAAAAAAAGTACCATAACATTTGGTCTCATTATGAGCAAATATATTTTGCAGTAAAGTTAAATATTTGACCTTATGTCTGTGAGAAATAAATTATTGAGGAAGATTAGTCACCACTGGAGTTTAGTGTAAAACAAGAGAATATAAACTAATAGCAGTTAATACTCTCTTGGTGGTAGGATGCTACTTAAGATAAATATGCTCTTTCTAGACTTTGAGAATAATGTCTTATTCGTAAATAATTTATTTCATAGGTCCTCAATTTGAAACAGTCGGGTGTTATCAAGATCGTGGTAGCCGCGCCATACCAACACTCGAGAATAAAGAACCCATCCTTGATGGTAACTACCAAACAAGGCAGAACGCCATCAAGAAATGCTATTACGCGGCTAAAAAGAGAGGATTTAAGGTGTTTGCAGTTCAAAATGGTGGGTGGTGTGCATCTAGTCTCCTGGCTGCTAAGACTTTTAACAAATATAGCAGATCTTCTGCTTGCAGGCAAGATGGAGAAGGTGGACCTTGGGCTAATCAAGTTTATTACATCAAAGGTTAGCTATTATTTACAATATTTACTATAAATTGCATAGTTATTTGGATACCACTATAGAACGACCTCAAAATAGGGAGGCTGAAAACAAAGTACATTCAAATATTATCTTTTTATATGAGGTCACTGAGATATGTCTTGATGTATCTGTTTTGATTTTGTGTTTTCTTATTTGTTTCTTACCTTTTTTTTTTTTTTTTTTTTACCAAAACAAGTACGCCTGACCTGGCGAGACCTTTGATTTATTAAGTAACTTGAGGTAGTAGTCATCCTTCGCAAAAATGATTTATCTCTTGGCTCAAACCCTGATTGTTATTAACTTCACCGAAACCTGTTTTACGCTTGTCTGATTTCAGATTACGAAAGTTTTGGTTGCTATAAAGACACCCACGTTCGTGCAATCGATACGTTAGAAGGAAAAGATCCTATTCTTGATGGCAGTTACGGGCAACGAAAAGACCCTATCACAAAATGTGCCGTGGCTGCTATGAGAGCGGGTTACAGCATGTTTGCAGTTCAGAATGGTGGATGGTGTGCGTCGAGCAGATTGGCCGAGGAGACGTTCAACAAGTATGGCAGATCGTCTGCTTGTCGGTCGGATGGTGAAGGCGGACCTTGGGCCAATCAGGTTTATGAATTGAAAGGTAAATTACTAAATTTGTAGTCTGCAAATGAGAAGAGTTATTTTCTTTAAGATGGAGAAAATATAAGGCTGAAACAAGAGCTTTTCCATGCATATATTTTATATGTTTTGTTGAATCTGGGATATTCAGCCTTGGTCAAAGCATTAAGATCAATTAAAAAAAGTACCATAGCATTTGGTCTTATAATGAGCAAATATATTTTGCAGTAAAGTTAAATATTTTCCCTTATGTCTGTGGAAAATAAATTATTGAGGAAGATTAGTCACCACTGGAGTTTAGTGTAAAACAAGAGAATATAAACTGATAGCAGTTAATACTCTTTTGGTGGTAGGATGCTACTTGAGATAAATATGCTCTTTCTAGACTTTGAGAATCATGTCTAATTCATGAATAATTTATTTTATAGGTCCTCAATTTGAAACAGTCGGGTGTTATCAAGATCGTGGTAGCCGCGCCATACCAACACTCGAGAATAAAGAACCCATCCTTGATGGTAACTACCAAACAAGGCAGAACGCCATCAAGAAATGCTATTACGCGGCTAAAAAGAGAGGATTTAAGGTGTTTGCAGTTCAAAATGGTGGGTGGTGTGCATCTAGTCTCCTGGCTACTAAGACTTTCAACAAATATGGCAGATCGTCTGCTTGTAGGCAAGATGGAGAAGGTGGACCTTGGGCTAATCAAGTTTATTACATCAAAGGTTAGCTATTATTTACAATATTTACTATGAATTGCATAGTTATTTGGATTCCACTATAGAACGACCTCAAAATAGGGAGGCTGAAAACAAAGAACATTCAAACATTATTTTTTCATATGAGGTCACTGAGATATGTCTTGATGTATCTGTTTTGATTTTGTGTTTTTTTATTTGTTTCTTACGTTTTTTTTTTTTTACCAAAACAAGTACGCCTGACCTGGCGAGACCTTTGATTTATTAAGTAACTTGAGGTAGTAGTCATCCTTCACAAAAATGATTTATCTCTTGGCTCAAACCCTGATTGTTATTAACTTCACCGAAACCTGTTTTACGCTTGTCTGATTTCAGATTACGAAAGTTTTGGTTGCTATAAAGACACCCACGTTCGTGCAATCGATACGTTAGAAGGAAAAGATCCTATTCTTGATGGCAGTTACGGGCAACGAAAAGACCCTATCGCAAAATGTGCCGTGGCTGCTATGAGAGCGGGTTACAGCATGTTTGCAGTTCAGAATGGTGGATGGTGTGCGTCGAGCAGATTGGCCGAGGAGACGTTCAACAAGTATGGCAGATCGTCTGCTTGTCGGTCGGATGGTGAAGGCGGACCTTGGGCCAATCAGGTTTATGAATTGAAAGGTAAATTACTAAATTTGTAGTCTGCAAATGAGAAGAGTTATTTTCTTTAAGATGGAGAAAATATAAGGCTGAAACAAGAGTTTTTCCATGCATAAATTTTATACGTTTTGTTGAATCTGGGATATTCAGCCTTGATCCATGCATTAAGATCAATTAAAAAAAGTACCATAACATTTGGTCACATTATGAGAAAATATATTTTGCAGTAAAGTTAAATATTTGACCTTATGTCTGTGAAAAATAAATTATTGAGGAAGATTAGTCACCACTGGAGTTTAGTGTAAAACAAGAGAATATAAACTGATAGCAGTTAATACTCTCTTGGTGGTAGGATGCTACTTAAGATAAATATGCTCTTTCTAGACTTTGAGAATCATGTCTTATTCGTAAATAATTTAATTTATAGGTCCTCAATTTGAAACAGTCGGGTGTTATCAAGATCGTGGTAGCCGCGCCATACCAACACTCGAGAATAAAGAACCCATCCTTGATGGTAACTACCAAACAAGGCAGAACGCCATCAAGAAATGCTATTACGCGGCTAAAAAGAGAGGATTTAAGGTGTTTGCAGTTCAAGATGGTGGGTGGTGTGCATCTAGTCTCTTGGCTGCTAAAACTTTCAACAAATATGGCAGATCGTCTGCTTGTAGGCAGGATGGAGAAGGTGGACCTTGGGCTAATCAAGTGTATCACATAAGAGGTTAGGAAACATTTTTTCAATAATTTTGAGTTCTATTTATCCATTTTTTAATTTTGATTTCTGTTATAAGGGAGGTCTCGTGAAACTTAAGGCAAAACTGATGTTCAGGTTGGACGCAGTTTAATTTGAATAAAAGTAATTGCTTTTACATTTCTGCGCTAGAGTCGGCACGACTGGATATAGATAGACCGAAAGGCGACTACGATATTGCCTCCCACTTAACAGAGAAGTTGATTTTTTCTTTGTTCTTTAGACTACAAATCCAGTGGGTGCTATAAAGACACCTCTAAACGTGCAATCCAGACGCTTGAAGGAAAAGATTCTATCCTGGATGGACTTTACTGGAATAGAAAAGATGCTATTGCAAAATGCGCCGTAGCTGCCACGAGAGCGGGTTACAAAATGTTTGCAGTTCAGAATGGTGGCTGGTGTGCATCAAGTGCTACTGCGCCAGTGACCTTCGCCAAATATGGAAAATCCACGTCTTGTAAGCAGGATGGGGAAGGCGGACCATGGGCTAACCAAGTTTATTCCATCATGTAACTTAGTGATGAGAGTGATATTCTGGTAAAGGGCATTTGTGTGAGCATTGATTGTCAAAAGTAAAATGAAATCATTAAAAGCTTTGAGAAGTGATAAAACTTCCTGCGTTGTTTGACTTACTTTTAGGTATGGCATGCTTTGGGCATCTGTTATAAATACATGCATGTTATTCACCAGTTGGGACGTGCGTATTGGAAAAAAAAATGTGTCCGTGGTGTGAGATACCGCTAACAGATTGCACGATTCGTATAGTACCGCCAGCTCGCGTCTACATGTCCGAATTATACACATTCTTGCTTTAACTACCTGGATATTCCATTGCGTGATCTTTAGTAGCGTGTTTTTAAAGTAAAGCATTAACTCGACAAGAAAGGTGGGAAGTATCAAATATCCCCTAAGTAATTTCTTTGGTTATTGAAGTGGTGACGTAAGACACAAAAAATATTATGAAAGGCGAGTATTTAAGTAGAATGTCGATTTCACAAAAGTTATTTTTAGCTTGGGTCGGAAAGTATTGTGGTTTCAATAATAATAACCACAATAACTTTGTGGTTTCCTTATGTAGTTTCTTATTACTGAAGTCATTTTGATATATCACAAGAAACAAACTTTCTCTTGATGCATGTAAATGACAATTTGATTTTCTGTTTCAATGAAGAGTAAAAGAATCCTTTTGAATGCATGGTCACATTTCGCTTTAGTTCATTTAAAGTTACTCAAAATTCTTAGCTTTCTTGAGCTAAAACGTTTCTGCAAACAAAACGATGCAATTTTTGCTTTCAGTATGTTCCAAATTCAAGTTTTCATTTGACTCATATTAAGTGTCGGGTTCGAAAATTAGTTTGAACGACTAGTTGATTGCGTCAATTTTTCTTTGCAAACTCTCACTGACGTTTAACTACGAAAAATATGTGCAATGGCCCATACTGAAGTATGTCAGCAAATATGCAACCAAATTCATCCAAAAAAGGCGCACAAATTAGTAGCTTTTAACTTTTTAAATAGTATCTAGACACAGGTGTGCAGGTCTGTAGAGACGGTTGTGCATAGTTGTGGATCGGGAAAGATTTTTTTCACTCTTTACGGTGGCCAATTTACGTTTTCAACTCAGTTGTTTACACTAAATTATCTACTTTTCCAGTATAGCTTAGTGTCTACCAGCGCAGGCGCATAACTTCAATTTTGGATGAAACATAAACGTATACGTGAAAGTGGATTTAATACTCTCTCGAAAAATTAGTGTGGGTTCTGCAAACAACAAATTTGGTCATATATATGTATGGTCATATATATGTTTACATACACTGGCGGCTTTAAGTTGTCCAAACAGAACGATGCCGGAACCGCTGTCAAAAAATTCAGTCAAACCGGTGTCAATATTAACAGATGACATAAGGTTTTAAAATCAAACTAAATTACTCTCCTTAGATACCAAAATTGACTGGATCGAATGCATACTGTTTCGCTCTCAGTATTGGCAAGGAAATAAAATTTTCAGACCATGGAATAACAGTAGTTGAGTCCACTTCAGATCCAAGAAAAGTGAAAGAAGAGTAAAGCATAGGTAAAATCAGGTTTCATTACACTCAGTGAAAATGCCAAGAAGAGGAAGTCTTGCAATAGTGTTTATTTGTTTTTAATTTTTTTCCATCTTACTGTTTGCTTAACGGCATTATGATGCCCTTTATTTTGCCGGCTACAGTTTGACACGCTTACAATATCATTGCAAATTATTAAATGAATTAAAAATGTAGATTTCCCAACTGTCAAATGGAAAAGCGTTAATAAAAAGAAAATGTTTTGATGCGGTCGGTCATAACCTCAAAGTTGAAACAAAGGCTTGTCTAAAAATAACAAATGATTCAAAGAAAATTAGAAATTTTAATTAAAAATTTTAAGTGTTTGCAAAAATACTTAAGAGAAAATAAAGGAAAAAAAAATGAGCGATAAAAAATTAAAACATCCATCGCGTCGAGGGTCGACTCCTCTTAACTAAACTTTTTGTCTTTCCTGCTCACCTGTGTAAGGGTAATTTACTTGTTATTTTTCCCATTTTTTTTAATTAGATAGAGAACTTTATTAAGATATGTTCCACTCGGGGACAAATCCATTTCGTATCACAATCGTTAAGCTAAAGACTGGGGGCTGTCCAAGCTTAAAAAGTTGTCATCCTTACGTATGCATCCATTTATCCGGCTTTAAGTCACCAAATTCAAAGTATGACGATTTTCTATTTCTATCAAACTATTAGATGTTTTGTTATCTTATAAGGGTTAGAGACAATTTTCCACTTCCTTGTTTTAAATATGCTTGCTATTGAAGAAGAAACGTAGAAAACGAAAGCAGCGCCTTTATAGTCACTCCTCATGAATGTTGGCTAAATACAGATCTTTAGACATCATTTCATGGAATCTTAAGATGTCTTAGGTTAAAGTCTATCGCTGTTTATTCTCTGTGGCAAGGCACTCCAGAAAGAATAACGTTTCTTTTCTGCTATGCGGCTGTATTAACCCCGGAACATTAAAAAAGAGAGAAAAAACACAGCAAACTGTGTAGAAAACTGTATCAATGTTTCATCGATACAAAATCCTCAACAATTTTTCTTTATTAATAGGTCGTTTGGTAAATTGCAAATATCTGAGGAAAGGTAAATGGCTTACAACAAAACCAACGCTACGGACTGGATGCAGATTTCTGCCTCCCACTGCATTTCATGGCTCGCTGTCTTCGGCATTGAATGTCTGGCCGCAGTCATCCTTAATATCATCACCATTATTGTATTTGTGAAGCAGCGCCAGCTACAGAGCAGAAGCACGTACTTGATCATTCATCTTGGGGTAGTGGATCTCTTGGTGGGGGCGATCGTAGGGCCTATGATCATCGAAATGTATGGGAGCGAGTTCTGTCGTCAGTGGGAGTCAAGGTCTTATTTCGATTGGTTACCTTCCCTTCAAATATATGTGGGTCATGGAGTTTATCAGATCTCTCTTAATAACCTCGCGGTCATTGCATTAGAACGAGTACACGCAACATTTCGTCCTTTCAAGCATCGTTTCATAAGGAAATGGGTTTATGGAGTGATGATATCTGTCAATTGGGTAATCCCCTTAGCCATGTATAGTATCGCGTTTTATTCTGGGGTCCATCCATTCCTAATCCGTTTCATATATTTGTGTTCTCTTCTTTCTGTTATACTTGTATGTTATGTCTCAATTTACATCAAAATCCGGTGCAGTCGTCATCTTCAACACCATGGTGCGGTCAGCCTAAGGGAAAGAAAACTGACCACAACACTGTTCATTGCTACCCTTGCATCATTGTTAACTTTCATGCCGAGGTTAGTGTATTGGGAAGATATCAATTTTTCGGACCTTATTTTAAGCCTTTCACGCCAGTCATTTTTTGATGTTGTTATGGTAACAATGACAATTTTGATTCTCAACTCTATAATAAATCCTATAATTTACATCATACGAATGTCACAATTAAGAGGAGGTACATCAAAGCTAATATTCCGCAGGGCTCCAAATCACGTAAACCCAAACCGCGTCTCACCTCAAATAGCCAATTGTTTATCTTAAGAGCACAACATATGCTGAAGAAAAAAGGCATGGTTTGGTTTCTCCAATTGAAACCAGATTACAAGTAGCGAAGGAATAAATCCGTCCAGTCCTTTGAGCTGGTTACGTGAATTTCTTTGAAAATGGATGCCGATGATTAGAGAGATTCTAGGGGCGTTTACGAAAAACCTGTTTGCTAGGCTAAACTTGAACCTGCTTGTTAGGGTAAAACCTGTTTACTAGGGTAAAACCTATTTGGTAGGGTAAAACCTGTTTGCTGAGGTAATGTCTGTGAGAATAAAAGAGTAACATTGTATTTATGCACCGAATATATTCTCTTCTAAGCCTTCGGTAAAATAATAATAATGACAGGATGCAGATCGAAAAAAAATTAACTTCGGAAAATGTCCGAAGATCACGAGTATGCCCAAAAAGAAAAAAATTTGCTTGTTTGAGTGAAATAGCATTGTGTGTTGTATTATCATGTTTTAATGTTCTTGATTGGTCAGAGAGCACAAACCGTTATGTAATGCCATGTAATTGTTTAATATTACGGGGAAGGGGTGGAGGATGTAAATACGATGTTTGTAACATCAGTGATTTATTAAACCTTGCTTTTCTGAATCATTGTTTTCCTCTGTTTATGTGTAAGTTTGACAAAGAACGCTTAACCATCAATTTATCGCGGCCCTGTTGTTCATATGGCGGATAAAGCTATCAGACGGATAAATCACTATCCAGTAAATAAGTGTTAACACAACTTATTGCGCTATTCACCAGATATAAATTTCTCCTACGCATAGCGTTACACCCTTGGAACAACCGGGGCCTGAAGATTCGTCTAAAGAAAGCCCATAAGATGGAAGATAAGGCATTCCAATGATAACCCCACGACGAAAACCGAATAAATTAAAATGCTTGTTGATCAGTTTTCAGTTTATTTCTTCGGACCACGTTGGGGAAGACACAGGAAAACAAAACCGTTTTAATTTTTTAGATCATAAAATAATTGATCTGCAATAGGGATGATAATAGGAGAAATGTTGGTGTTTTAATTTACTATAGGTATGAGAGGCGTTTTCTGAACCACATTTACGGCTAACTTGAACGCTTGGCCTCATACTCTATAATAAATGCTCTAGGTAAAATGCTCTAGGTAATGCTCTAGGTAAAAACCAAGTCTAAGTTAAATTGAAAAAAATGTTTTAGGGTCTGAAAATACGAATTTTAACAATGACTTCAGAAATTAGCTATTTTAGGCTATCTGCCAACGAAATGTCACACAATCAGGGAAAGGTTTAACCGAAAAAATGCACACTTAGAGCAAAAACAGTAGCGCATTTGACTAGGACGGAATTGTGGAATCGCTCTGCATGGTATTCACTACTCATGTTTTAGCATATGTCTTATAACTTATTATCGGTGCATAAAAAAAACGAAATATCATATATGTGCCAATATGAAGTCATTTTAACCTCACATTTGCCTGCTATCACAAACTGACAAGCAATGAGATCGATTGTTGTTGTTTTTAATCAGGGCCTGCCAGTTTTTTTCGGGGATACGTTTTTAAGCTGAACAAAAAATTAATAAGCACACAACATTAACGGTCGGAAGCGGTGCGTCCGTAAATTAATTTATTTTCGCTCCTAAGAGGTTTTTACAATTATTTCAAACTTTCATCCTATCAAATATCTTTTCTCAGACAGTTTCATCACGAAATTATATTTAAGGTGTCACGTTTGACTCCTCGAATCTGCACTCATGTTTTTTTGTCTGCTGTTTTATATAAAGGTTCACTTAACAGTTATGAGTCACTAGCATCGTTCAAGTCACCAAATTTTTATCAAGAAAAACATTTTGAATATCCATCCGTTTCAGTTCCAAGAATCCACCATAGCCTGAAGCGGAAATTAAATTGGGCCCTCAGCCTATCAATATGTCTCTGATGTTATGTCATTAGATGAGAATGCGGAAAGAAAAGTGCGTCATCTAGTTATTCCTGACTCAGTGGTTGAGATATGAGCTGATTTGTTAACGAGCAATCATAGGGAAAGTCCCATTGTATCATCACGGCCTCCGTATTTCTAAGAAACTCCACCCATGACCATTTGTAGTGTCGGTCACTCCGGGTAAATCTATTCTAGCCTAGATTCTTGTTAGCGCAATAGCTACGGCTTGAAGACCAAAATCATAGGAGAGTTTGAAAGTGGCCTGAATCATGAGTAAGGTAGGTATGCAACTAAAAGCGGGCTCACTTTATGCACAACACATTTCTAAATTTAGGGTTGAGCAAGTAATCTTGATTTCAGTAGCAAATGGACGATTTTTGTCGATATAACACAGATTGAATAGATACCGACGCCTATTTGAGATGCTTCAAACGAAACAGTTGCTAATTATCTCAACCATTATTAGCGCTGTACAACAAGTGATAATTCTCATCGACTGATAAGCAACCTGTTGCCTTCGGATTGGAGCATTTATGGTATAGAATTTCTAGACATACCGTTTGTTTACAGTTTCAGCGACTTTCACTATCGGTGAAATCTTATCGCTGATCATTACAGTCACACCAAGGCGAGATCATAACGAAATCCCATGGAAATACATAGAGGTACTTATATGTGAAACATGCAGCCTTGGTAGAGGTTTCTAATGTCCTCAGCATCCATCCAGCGTATAGTTTGTTTTTTGTTTTTGTTTTTTAATTTCACTCGTGGAAGGTTAAAGCGAACTTATGTCAACAACTTCGCTATGCAAATCAACCCCGCGTCGTGTAGAGTTATTGTTGAAGAACTTGAACCTAATGACCTAGGATTGGTCGTAGGTGCTCTTCAGTTGATATGGCCAATTCAGAAATTCTTGTTCGCCTGTTATATAGAAAAGCGAGTGAAAAATTTACGTCCGTTATAGTGTTTTCCATTCTCTTTTGAAGCCGAGGACTGCTTCTTAGAAGTTTGGTTGTATCAGAAATCCACTAAATCTTGTATAATACGCATCATCTGATTAATATATTTATATCCAAGCCTTTATAATGGGCTATAAACTCCAGCTGAGATTATTAGAGCTGCTGTCAAATTATTTTTATTTGATAAGTTGGTTTTATAAACCGCGTCGATAATGTGAATGAGCCACAGTAAAGAGTTTTTTTAAGTTGACGTTTCGAGCTTCATCCCTTCGTCAGGGGCCTTCAGCATTCGCTTCGACGCTACCGCTCGAAACGTCAGTTTTAGAAACTCTTTACGCTGGCCAATTTACTCAATCAATTCAGTTAATAAAACCAAATTATATTGTATATATCTCTCACCGACGCAGCACCACAGTTTCTTTAGAAACTTGCCGCCTTGGTTTTTATTTGGTAATAAGGATGAGACTGCGATCTCGATTTTCTGTACAAAGGAAAATGTATTTTTTTTAAGCGACAGTTTGCAGCACGCACGTCTGGTGAAACTAACTTTAGCGTCCGTATAAAACTAAAAGGCAAAATTCCTGTAATGGTTTTAACGGTTTAACCCTTTACACTGTAACATCAGTATGTATATTCTCCTTGCTGTTCTTTACCATGACAAGGAGAATTTGATTGACAATCAAGAGCTTCCTTAGCGGGTGATAATTTCCTTTATTCTCGTGAATGTTTGATTCAGGGGTGATTTTGTAAGGAGCAATTAGACGCTGGGCAATCTAAAGGGGTCATAGGGATAGTTTTCTCTTGCTGAAGGTAAATACGTTTGTTCCACTCATTTAAATCAGGGTCCAGCAGCCCGCTACATGGAAAACATCGCATTGAAAGACGAGGTGGACAAAACCTCGCGTACTGTGGAATCACAAGAGAGACAGATTGAGGCCTTACAGAGTCAGATTGGCGAAGTGGATAATCCAACTCTTTATCGGAAGTCTAAGGTTGGTGTAGCTGTAACTCGCGTGAAAATATGCACGATCATAGATCTTCTTTCATTTGAATGATTGAATTGATTCAATGATTTTCATGCCGGAGGACTCTTGACTCCTTTTAAGAGTCTTTTACATGTGATCAAGTGTTTTGTAGGCTTTAAAAGTTAACCCCTAGATAGAAAGACTAAAGCCGGCACAACCTGCTCCAATCCTTATTGTCACCTACACGAACGCATTTCCCTCATCAAAATAATGGTTAGCAATAATAATAAAATAATTCATTTTTTTTTTATTATTATCATCATTTCCTCCATTTCAACAATCACAAGTAACAACTCTAACAACAGAGTAAGACTTCAAGTTAACGAACCTTAGCAGCCTATTATATAAGTCTAACTAGCCTTAGTTTGCATAACTTTGTGCTAATGAAGCCCTAACCGGCGAAACGTTAACTACCAAAGTATATAATATTTGTGCCTTTCGAAGTCTATAATGTTTTTCTCATATACATATGTCAACCAAGCCATGGTACCACGCTTCAATTCAAATATATATAGATATGTGACTCTACGGTTCTTCCAATGAATTCTCTGAAACCTGGAAACTTATGGTTTGTTCCTTCAACTTTCCAGTATCATCCACCAGGAAAGGTAATGAGACCAAAACAAAGCAACAAATCACAGTTTAGGAAAATCTACCTCCTTGTATTTTCAAGTGCAGGAGCACGGGATTATGTAGTAAATTAAATGAATCTCTTCCCACTTTCCGGTTGTTTTCCAGAATCTAGTAAGGAAGAAATGGAAATCAGCAATTTTCGTGATACTGGTTATAGCTGTGGCTGTGCTAATAACATTCGTGTATGCCTCCCAATCTCAAAGGTAGGATGCTTGTAAAACACGTAAAGAACACATGGTACAGATACTCTCTACTCCTTCATCATCATAAATCTCCTAAATAGCTGTGACTGGCGGTAACGGCATGTTAGATATTTCTAAAGCCACTTCAATCAAATAGTGTTGCAAATTTGGCATACTTCCGAGCGAATTATGAAAAGGGAACCATAGACAGTAAAAATCGATTTCGATTCACTTCTTAATTCATTACTAGGGAAAAATTAGTTAATGAAAGTCTCCTGAAGTATATATAAACACCTATACTGAGATTAGATGTGCAGCCAAGTAGTCCTTGTTGTGACGCGACTGTAGGTCGTCAGAATTAAGCGATTAAAGCTCTTTTAATTACATGAAAACTCTATTTGCCTCCAGACTGGAGGAGAGAATAGAAACAGGGAAAATAATTTAAATCAAATTTCGCGGTGCGGTCTGGATGCGGAGGATGGGAATGCCTCCCTGCACGTACTTGGAGTGTCGTGTGCCAAATTTACCGCTTTTGTTGCTGTTGTTCAATTTATAGTAACTCTTCTGGTCTGAGTGAATCATCTCAATCGGCTCAGAGTAAGTCGCTCAATTTACAGATGCCGTTGGCACAAGGAAAAGACGGGAAAGCATCTTTAGACTTCGGTAAGAACGTGAATGGAATAAAAGAAAACTTCGAAAGAGTGAAAACGTTTATTTAACAATTAATCCCCGAAGAGGGCATTATTGTTGAATAATCATTTAAGCATATGAAAAAATGTACATTTAATTCAGTTGCGTGTTTAAAACTCCACGAGATTCTAGGAACCCCTTAAACACATAGTAATGAAGAAGACTAAAATTTGGAAATTTTAATTCTTAAAAAAAGCATTACCTTACTTTCATCTACTCAAATCCCATAAAATCTCTGTTGTCACAGAGAATGAATCTAATTAAATGAGCCCAAAAGTTAAATTAGCTACTTGACTGGAAAAAGACATTTGCGCTTGTTTTTCTTGCTCATAAAAATTGTTTACTGACCCCTCGAAGGTCCAAATCTATTCTTGGACAAGGAAAAGATAGAAGCTACGAAATGATTCCCACATAATTACCTTATCATTGCACTTACCACAATTCTTATACCCATATTAGGAGTACGGCTAGACAATCTGCTTCAAGAATGCCAAAATCCTCACTGGAAGCGATCCTTTCCGGATCTTGATTACGCCCTCTTTGGCTATGACGTTTTAAAGGGCTATCCACTGGCAATAGGCCACGATCCCCGGCTTCACTCACCCAATATTCATGACAGACTACACTTCTGCAAAGCAGACTTCTGACTGTCGTTACAGCGTCCCGGAAGGCTTGGTTGTTGTACCTGACGTGTCCTGTGAAACATCGTTCTCTTCCAAACTTGTGCGGACCAGACTGGAGATGTCCAAGTCTCTTGAGGCATCTGCTAACATTGAAGGTGGGTTTCAAAAATACTATTTTGTCTCTTGATTTGTCCCTGACAAAGCTCGTTGCGAAATTTTTTCACATTCGTTGCTTATACTCCTCTGATTTCTCTTATAACTTCGTGTTTTTCGCTCATATGATTGTGTGAGTAACTCGTTTCAGAATCAGCAACAACAGGAAAATTTAACAACCGTTAAGTGACTCTCATTTACTCTTGTTCCCAGTTTTTGAAAGAATTTTTTGATATACCTAGGTCTGGAAAAAGATGTAGATGTTCGATGAAATCACATGGATATCCAAACTTTTTAACTGTACTTTACCTCGGCACAAGAGGGGATCAATTTTTTTATTAGCGTTTGCCTATTTAACATTAATGAATTCCTCTCCTATTGAAACCATGTAAGATGTTTGAGGCTGGAACTTTATGACAGTCAGAAAATTACCATTATTTGATCTTGTCAAAAGTTAAGGATAACGAGGCAAACGTAAATTCCTCGCCTCCCATGATTTCCTTACCATCATACGAACAGGCAGGCACTCATTCAGTTGATATCCAAATGCTCTGTTTGGGTGGACCGTAAGCGAAAAACAACAAACCTTCACTATTCCGGTGCCAATAGACGACTAAAACTAAACCAATGTTCTTCATACCATAGGAGGTGGATGGGGCTTTAAATTTAGCGCAAGCGCAAGCTACAAAGAATCTGTGGCACAAATGTCGTCAGGAGAGTACCTGTACATCATTTCGCAGGCTCAGTGCCGTTATTATTTCAGCAAAATGGACGAAACGGATCCCCCTCCTTTTCATCCAGGGTTTGTAAGCTGGGCAAAGAGACTATCCAACTCAAACGGTAACAGTGATGCAGTCTTTGAGTTCACCAAATATTACGGAACTCATTACCTGTCAGAGGTTACGTTTGGAGCGCGATTCATGAAGAACCATAAAATGAGTCAAACAAAGTACTCAGAGCTCAGGAGCCAGAAAATTAGTGTAGAAGCACAAGCTAGCTATTCAGGGCTTTTCAGTATTGGAGGGGGATTTTCAATGGACTCAGAGCAAAGATCTGCTGTTCACAACTTTCAGAAGTCTGTGGAGACAAGCACAATCACTGTAGGAGCAGCTCCCCCGAGCAACGGCGATGCTATGACGTGGGCTTCCTCTGTCCAAGAGAATCCAGTTCCAATAAAGTACACTCTAACGCCCATCCATAACCTGTTTACTGAGAGATATTCCAAGCATCTTCCTGGCGTCAACTTGGATGTTGTGCGTGAGATGATCAAGAATGCCTCAAAAAATTATTGCCAAGCTCTAAAAAAAGAGGGACGGGTAGATTCTTGTGACGACGACATTCATTTGGGCATTTCACTGGAAAACATTGGAGTAACGACTTTTGGTAATGTTGCCGAATTTATTTTGATTGTTTGTTTTTGTGTGTAAAACTTTTACATCATCAGAAAGATATAGGAATTTTGATAAAGTTTGAAACCGCAAGATAATTTTGTTATAACGTGGACTTTTTCGCGACATTTTTTACACTTGCCTTTGGATAGGGATTGCGGAAATTTCATAAGGGTTTCACAAGATGTCAAAACTCTTCTGAAAATTAATGTCTAAGACTTTCTTTGGAGAAGTTAACATACTTCTTCAAGCTTTTTGGATAGTGCAATAGTTACCTGGAATTTTGTTTTTAAGGGTGCTCTCTCACGAGCCAGATTTATAGTGTGCCGATCAGCTAAAATTTGATTTCTTCCACGCATGCAAGTATATTAATCAATAAAAAAGGTAAAGAAACAAAACAAATTGTGCAAGGATGCCCATCATTACACTTTTTAATAATACTCTTCAGTAGGACATTTGATAACTTTCCGAGGGTTTTAGAACTGTTAACACAACTCTGAGTGAAAAATTTTCATTTTCTGCTTTCTTTTAGGCTATAGATATTTGACAAACGTGGATGAGAGAGATTGTAGAGCTATTTGTCTCTTAGATGAGAAGTGCGTGGCAGTCCAGCATTCTGCGCGGAGGGGGTGCAAGCTTCTCGACACGACAAAGGATCTTACAGCGCTTAAAACGAATTCCAAACTGGTGGTGTTCCTGTCGAGACTGCAACGATTAAAGGAAAATTTTGTTCTGAAAGATCTCAAAGTCAAAGAAGTTCAGCAACGCCGTGATGAGAAGCAGGTTTCCAATATTTCCGAGTGTATTTCCTATTGTGGTGAAGATGCATTTTGTCAGGCGTTTGTGATGTGCAACCCCAAGAAAATCGGTAGTTGGTGTGCTAACGCTAAAGGTAACTGCTTGCTGTACTCAAAGCAGAAAATCACGGCTGTTGAAATAAATAAATATTCCGAGATGCATTACGTTTGGAAAAATTACACTTTAGCTGAAGAGCCAATAATAAAGAATCCGGTATAATTCTTTATCAACTCATAAATGTAGTTGGCGCAATAGGCTCTTCCACCGTTTCTTTTGCTGTTTTTTCTTGTTTCTGATCTTTATTCAACTTTTGAAACGGGCTCGATAGCGACACTATGGAACAGAACTTTCTCAATAAAACAATTTCGAGAGTAATACTGAACTTAAGTAAATAAACCCCTTCAGGCGGCTAGCGTGTTTGAAAAAAGAATATTTGGCCGAGAAGCGAAACTTTTAGCGTAAATGTGATATTTTAAGACAATCTCTCAGGCCAGGTACATTATTAGCCGACAAGCAAACCAGAAAGGGGATTTATTTGTTTTATAACCCTCGCATTAATTTTCATACTGCGCAAAATCGCTCATAAAAAACAAACAAACAAACAAACAAAAACCACTGTTGATCTTTTTGTGCTTTCTGGAACAGCATTTACGACCAGCGTTTAATGTCACACATCACTGGAATCTAAAAAAAGACGTTATCTTTCCTCCACGTAACAGATGACTAGTAAAATTCTTGAGGTGGCTTTTTCCGCTGAATTTGTTTCTTCAGGACAAATATCGACGCAAACGGGAGTTATTGCGTGATACCTATCCGGTAACACACCACGAGACATAAAGTAGCCAATGAAATGGCGCAAAAATTAATGGGCGGGTTATAAATAGATACATAAACATATGAAGATATAGCGCAGCGGCCGAAGTCAGGGAATAAGTTGTAAGTTAGCTGTTAGAACATTTTGGTCTCAGAATCCCCCCTTGCCAAGAATGAAAGGTTTACCCACTCTCCCATACGAGGATAAATTACCGTGTTGTTGATAGTAATAGCTGTATTACATTGTAAACCGGTTACGGTATTTTCATTATATCATTGTATTTTTAAAGAAATGTTATGCAGTTTTGCACTGGAAGTATTACGTTAGTAGTGTAAATGATATCGGGCAGAATACGTAGACATAATTAATTATTCAAAACCGATTAAGCGGCAAATTTGATCGCAAATTCGCTTTGAAGAGCCTTTGATTGAATAATGGACCATAATTGGTCCACTAGGCTTTATAAGGGCCTGTTTACATGGAGGTGTAAGGACCCTCGGTAGGTGAGGTAACCAGCCTAGCCGTGGTCGAAAAAAAAAAACGCGTTTACATGCAATCTTACAACCCCGGGGTGCTGGGGTAAGGTTTCTTGAGGTTGTTGTTACGCTTGCAGTTAAGGAGTTTGAGCAGAGTCGTCCTAAGCTCACATTTCGAAAAAGACGGAAGATTAATTCTCGGACACATATGTTTTTATTCATGGAAGCGGCACGCGTTGTGTTACGCGGTGTCTGGTTTCGCGAGGAACCGTTGACCTTATGCGGAATAGTTTTTTGGAAACCAAATATGGTCAATTTACAACGCTAAAATATTCCGAAATGTGAACATTTTACACTCCTTGTGTGTTTCTGGTGATTTCTGCCATGAGACGGCTAGGAAATGTGCAAAGTTTTAAAACACACGTTTCGCTTTTGAGCTTCTTGTCATGAACGCGACCCCGGCTAGGCGGGTTACCCCACATTGACACGTTTACATGGCAATTTGTCACCCCGGCTGACAGGGTTACCCTACCTGGCAGACCGGGAAACCCACCTAGGCGGGTCACCCCACCTATCATGTAAACGTGATCAAAATAAAATAAGAAATTATATGGACAGGCGGGTTACCTCACCTACCTGGGGTCCCCCACCTCCATGTAAACAGGCCCTAAAACTCTCTATTCTGATTTTAAGAAGTGCTTGCTTCTAAATCAAGGCAGGGTTTTTTGAACATTAAAGATGTATCTACAATTTGCACTTAAAATGAACGATTTTTACTCCATAGAGGCATCATCCTTTTGCACTTGAAAATACTCCAAATTCGGTCACTTTTAGAACGATTTTCTGAAAACCTTATAACCCACGACAAATCATGCACGGCAAACGGCAGATCTATCTTTCCTCTCAGAGAATCCATTTTAATTTTGAAAATTGGCCGACGTGAACCTTTATCCTTTCCAGTCGAGTATTTTAAGCGTTGTTTGCAGTTTCTGATGTCAATTTCGGCGGGCACATCTTTGAGAAACAGGTTTTTTCGTTGGAAATTTAAACGGATTTAAATTTTGTATGGGCACTCAATGATTTTAGAATTACAAGTGTGAATGCAAGCAGTGTTTATAAGTAGTGTTAGAACTGTGATGTCTGCATAGAAAGCTGTTTCAGGTTTTATCACTCGTTTGTTTTTCAATACGAATTATGCCATAATTCCAAAGCTTTTTTTAGAGGGAAGAATGTGTGAGAGAGGAGAGAGTCATACTTTCCTAGAATGTCTTCTTGTCTTCCTAGGTCCCATTCCATTAAATGAACAGATTTTATTGTTTCTGCAGAAACATGACCTTGGGGATCATTCAGGGCACCAGTGATGTTACTCTCAGCACGTATTTTATACGCAAGCTCTCCAAGAACAGTTTTCTCTTTCTTTCATGATGCACTGATCACACCTATTACGATATTTCTGCAAAGAAAAGTTTTGTTTTAATAGCTAAAAACTACTTCTGCGCCATTTAATGTCTTTCGTAGTGTCACGGCAAGAACTGAAAACATAATACGCCAGTGTCTTTTAACCAGAGTTCACAAAAGGAGGGAACTCAACAGTGTATCGAGTACGAATGTCAAACTATTTTAAGATTCTCCGACCAAACAATAAGTAGCAGTAGGAAACAACGGGTCAAAATTGGGTAAACATCGGAATTCTAATGTCATTCACTCACTCGCTCACTCACTCATTTCGACCACATATGTGGCTTCGCCTCTTAGAGGAGGCAGTAGCCACTCAAAACGGAAAACCGCAATGAGCACTAATCCGAAAAAACCGAAGCTTTTTTGGCACAAAAACCGAAATACCGATCTATAAGATAGCCGAAAAACCGCTAAACTGAAAATCACACAGCCCTCCTTCTGCTTATTTATCCTTATATTCTTTGAATTTCTCACATCTGGTCCGTGATCCCGTCAGTGGTCCTATCCGTAATCTAATCCTAATTTTCCCTTACCACGTGTTTGTCTTCTTTGTGAGTGACATGTCACTATGCTCCGAATGACATTAACATTTCATATCTGGAGAAGCTTGGTCTGATGAGCCTTAGTGTCAGTTTGTTACGAAACCAAAACTTATCCTTGTATGCTTCAGGCTGAAGGGTAGAAGTGGAAGAGAACTATTCAAATGTTCGCGATTTGTCGAACCACAAGCATTTGAATCTCGAAGGACGAAGAAGACATGACTTTCCGTGTGGTAACTACAATTTGCTTCATTCTCGGACTTTCCGTCACCCGAGTGGTTTATGGCGAGAAATGCGGAGGTATTAGATCATATTTACTTGCTAGTTTTATTGCATCTCTTGAGTTTTTACGAAATGTGACCATATTATTGGGCAATCTCTGGGTTTTTTACGAAAGCATGTCTGGACAGGTAGCAAAACTAACGAGAGCGATCTGAGTTTTAATTCAATTCAACATGTCTGGTTAAAGTGTGCTTCCCCATTCATGACACATTGCTCTGTATTTTAACATCAGAAGGGAGAAGATATATCATGCAGGATTTTTTCGATTATACAAACAAAATAAGGTTTTCATTTACCATTGAAAAATCGTGCTCAGTTTCAGGATGGATCAAACGCTCGACCGCGTGAAACTTGAGCAACATCAGAGAGAAACTAATTGCTGTGAATGATATACCTTCCTTTAAGATAATTCTCATTTTCCAAATGAGACATAGCCTTAAGCTTAATTTTCTTTTCGAGAGCGATGAAGTGGGAAATGGGGCCGGCGAGCTCGCGAAGAAGGCTATCGGTGGTTAGGTACCTAACCTTTTAATTGAAAATTCTCTGTTTATGCATGAGACCGCAATTACTAGCTCGAGCGTGTGCTTAAATTAAAATTTAAGTCAACAGGATCGCTAAATACCCTCTTTAATTCATCCGCCATAGTATTTCTGTTATTCGCCGCTCTCTTGGGTCCTTAAACACCTCCCCCTACCCTCAGTAAGAAGGATGGCTTCATTTTTAGTCTTGGATACGCGAGCGTAGAAACGACTATACACCTTCGACACGAAGCGCCATCTTAGATTGCGTGACGCACCAAATCAAGGCTGGACGGGCATTAGGTATTGGGTTGCGTTGTTAATTTCTGTAGTAACGACAAACGAAATAAAAGTGGTGAGAATTTATCTTTCTTCAACTTTCCTTCGAATGATTTATTGAGATCGAAATGGATTGCCCCGAAAAGGCGAGATGAAGAGCCAGATTTCGAGGTAAGAGAGGAGTCGTGACCAGTGAGTTGTTGGATGCACGTGTTATTAGCAATCGACCTTCCCGTTCGATTGAAGAGTAAGCCAGCAGTTTTTATCGATGAAATATTTATTCATTCCATATCCATAACACTGGATTAAAGTAATGAATCTATTATTATTTTAACAGTAACAATGAGATTCTCTCTCGTTTATTCGCGTTATAATTTGCGGTTTTAAACGAATTTGCCAGATAAAGAAAGGCTCTACTCTAGTGAGCTCGGCTCACTTCAAACCAGAAGATATGTATATGACTATGACTGGGCTTTACACGTCTAAAACATCGCAGTTTGCATGGACCAAGAAGGGTAAAGAGCGCCGACAAAACAAATTGTAGGAATTAAAAAAATTTTGCGGACCGGCAAGCAGAAGAGAAGCGACGTCAATTCTTTGTCAATTCAATCCGGTTCAATAGTCGTAAAAAACTGCTGGCTGTTGCGTGCAAAAAATTCGATCCAAACCGCAAACCGCGTACACAAAATTCGATCCAAACCGAAAACCGCTTGCAAAACCGTGAAAACCGGTAAATATTCACATCCCAGTTATCAAAACCCAAATCGATCCGATACAGTTGTGACAAGCGGAGCATGCAGAGGTTTTCGCAGCTATTCGAGATCAGTGGAGGCGCATAATTGCCGCTCATATCGAAGATAAACCGAAACCCAAATAGGAAAAATAGAAAACCACATCGGATTCAAATCCGAAAACATATCTGTATTTTTTTACGAAAACCGAAAACCAACTGCTGCAAAACGGAAACAAAACGAAACAAAAAGAGTGTTTCAAGTTATTTAGCACAAGAACTGAAAAACCAGTCTCATAAATAACCACGAGATATGCAAATTAAAATAATCTGTCAATTTATTTCGGTTAGGAAAGGAAGCTGCGGCGTTTCTGTTGGACTCTCTCGTCTGTGTAAAGGCTTCTTAGTGTTTCATCGTTTCTTTTTCCAACCTTTTTACCGTGTGGGAAAATAGGCCGCTGGAAGAGCTAGAGTGACGCAAATGACATTAACAGGATGAGGGTACAGCTGCCGTTTTTTGTTTGTCACGCAACATCTCTTTACTCACAAATTCTGTCAGTGCAGATTAGACGAGCATTAACAAGCGCTCGTGGCTTCTTATATTGCCCAAAGTGTTTTCCCGTTTCAACGGAATAAAAACGTAGAGGAGTATTAAGTGAAGAAGAAAATTTTATGGTTAACGGTAGGAGGTTAACACGGTGCAAAGAAGAACGAAAAGTTGGGCTTCACTTTAGACATACAAATTTTTATCAACTGCAAGTCAAAAGTAACATTCAGTCAAAATTGTTTGTTTAATCTTTGTGTGCAGATGTTTTTGACGATTTACCCGCATCTTGCTGTCCCGCAAAGTACGTGGATGTCTGTTGTCCGTTTGCAAAACCGTGTAACGCCTTAGCAGCGACACCTACTCCTAGTATGATGACATCAAGTCCAACGCAGAGAAGCAGGGGAAAACCGTTTTGTATGAAACCTCAAAATTCGTCAGCCTGTGAGGCAGGATTTTTCTTCAACAAAAGTTTGAAGAGACTCGAACCCTGTCCTGATGGTAAGTTTGTAGTTTCCTGATGACATTTGATCATTTTGCCATCCCGGAAGTGTGAAGTCGCAACAACTTACGGTTGTTTGTTATAATGAAATATAGTCAGCAGCTTCATAGCAATGTCCAAACGCGGGAAATTCATTAAAATAGTGTTTTTTTTTCGCGGTTTGTGGAGCAGATCTATTTACTATCAATATCCTAAGTGCGGTCATGGAATGGTTGGTACAGTGGGAAGGGGGAGGGTGACCGCAATAAAGGAGTCGACTCTACACAGTTTTACTACGATTGAAGTTTCAGACCGATGTAGAAAAACAAAGGTAGGAGTTATTCACGACTAATTTCGCACGTTAAGGATTTGAGCGAGACTACGGACAAGCCTGTGAATTGACCGCTTTGCAAGTCATGCCTTTTCTCGGTCTCAGACTTCGTCGCTCCCCACCCCCACCCCTCCTCCTCTTGGGTTGATGAATTAGATATAGAAGAGGCAGTGCAATGATGAAAACCAATTTGTTCTCATGATCTCATAAAAGGGATGAATTCAACTCTCAGAAAAACACAATTAAGGCGAAAAGTCATCTGTCGGCTTGAAGTAAGAATCTACCGTAAAGTTGATGAAATATTGACTTTATGAATGTTTTCAGGCTTCTATTGTCCCCAGGACCAACTCTGTATCATACCATGTCCAAAGGGAGCATACTGTGTCAGGGATAAAATAGTTAACGCCACGGTAAGTTTTACATGATCTTATTCAACACAGAGTGGGAGAAGCGGTGGACTAAAAGTTAGTGTGTTGGACTCTGAGTCGAGAAGTTTGAAACTGGCTGGGTCTTTGGGGCAAAACAGTTTAATTTTATGGTGTCCTTGCAACCCAGAGATGTGAATGGGTACCACGGCGAATTGTCTTGAGCTAAAATCAGTTTCCAGATAAAGGCCAAAACAATTTCGACTTCTTCTCACTCGTGGGTGGTGGCTGGATTTAACTGGAAGGGGGGGGGGGGGGGGAGGGGGTTGCCAAAGTGATATTTCATAAAGTATTCATGCAAGAACTACAATGCTAATGAGGTTTGAGTCTGATAACACACTTTTGCCAACGTTTATGAAACCAGTGTCACTTGAGGTTTTTTTAATTGTAGATTTACGCTATTAAATGCTCTGTTCTGAGCCCGTAGTGTGTTCGGTTCATGATGGAAAAAGTCATCTTATTTTCTAGAAAAAATCACCCCAACTGTGCCGCGAGAGTGGAAAATGCTGCAGCCCTTCTCAGTCCATCCCTATCTTTGATTCTTCTAAGTATATTTGCCCTGGAGCCCAGCTTCCAGTTCCCTGTCCTCCAGGCAACTATTGCCCAAACGTCACCATTCAAAAGACGTGTCCAAGTGGATATTTCTGTCGGAATGGAAGCGTGGAACCTCAAGACTGTCCGGTAAGAGTAACTAATCTTGTTACATGTAGTCGGTAAAAATCACAGTATTATTCGATAGTGTACATCCGTAGGTATCTCCTAAGTGGTAACAGCCGTTAAAGACAAATGCGAGATGAACGGGATTTTTTAAGGCTATTTGTCCATGTGAAATCCAAGTCCAAAACTATGGACATTGTATATGTTTATGGATATACTACAATCTCAGAATTAGTTCGGCTAATTGTTACTCCGTACTTCTAATATGAACATCGATAGCAAATGCTAAGACTGCAAGGCAAACTAGGTAATGCTCTTAAGATGCATCCTTTTCATGAATGCTATGCGAGGAAGGAATCGTCGCAACTAGATTTAAGGAGGAACAAATTTGTGCCTTCTGTGGCTTTACAGGTAGACTATTTCACGGCGCCAAACACCTTTCTAAGTGAAGCTGTCTTTGGTAAGATTGGTTCGGGGCGGTGAGTGTCAAATTTTGCTGTCCACGTCGAAGCTGCAATACTTATCCCAGTTGTTTTTGCATCTGCGTGAAGCAAAAATTACCTCAGGGAATATTAATTCATCTTATATCGTTCATTTGCATTTTATGGCAGAAACATGTGGAAGATGCCATCCCTGTTGTTGCATGCACAACTCCTTGTTGAGCGCAGTCTTATTTTCAATTGGTCTTTTTTCAGATTCTCTCCATATGCAAGAAAGGGTCTTCAGCTCCTGTCAGCGCTCCTGGTGGTGTTTTACTCATCTTTGCAATATTGCTGGTAATGCTGTTGCTTTTGCTTTGTTTCAACCACGAAGAAAAACTTATAGAATGGTGTGAACGTTATGTAACAAAGAGACTCTTCGCAAAGCGACGGTCAAGAATGGAAGAGGATATCGGGAGGAACACTTTGGATAAATACCGAGAGGAGGCGGAGCCCAAGACACAAACCGTCACCATTCGTTTTCAAAACCTGAGCCTCTCTCTTAAAAAGGTAACTACCTGGTTGTGAGATGGGAGAGGGGAGGGAAGGAGGTCTTTTGTTATCAATCTCCAAGTAACGGTCAATCTCATGAACGAATGTTCGCCAAAGGTTATTTTTCTCACTTCCGAGTCCGTAACGCTATTAAGTCAAGTACTATCGGCAGCAAAAATGCTACTGTGGCTAGTGCTACTGCTACTGCTACTGCTATTATAATAGATATGATAATAATAATGATAGTATTGATAATGAAAATAATAATAATATAAAAATGATATCATCATTATCTTGTTAGTCGTATTACAGTCGAACCTCGATTATCCGGACATCGATTAACCGCACTTTTCGATTATCCGGACTTTTTCTCTGATCCCGTTTTTTTTCATGAATATTAATGACCTTAGATGTTAAAAACTTTAGGAGGTAAAAAAATTCAGAAATTATATTAAAAGTCAGGAAAATTGCGTTTAAAACAGCGCATTACACGCTCCGCTTTCGAAAGATCGAGCGCTCGGAGACAAAAAGAGACAAGAAGTATTCTAATGCGTTCAGCTGAATTTTGATTTGTTCAGTATTGTTTTGTTGCTAAGCTGAGCGTGGGTTATGTAAACACACGAGACGATCATAACTCAAAACGACAACATGTCTACGAAGCGAAAGCGATCTATTGAAGCAAACTTTTAGAATTAAAAATGTGTTATCTTTATTTCTTTTGTTTACATTGTCTCATTAATATTCATATTTTCGATTATCCGGACTCTCGATTATCCGGACTATTTACCCTAGTCCCACCGAGTCCGGATAATCGAAGTTCGACGGTACTCATTAATTTATTTTGTTTAGTTTTGGCGCCAAAGTACTGCAGGGGAACTTGTTAACACTTAAAAAAAATTCGGCGCGAAAGTGCGCCACGAAAAGTAAAAACCATGCAATTTATGGGATATATTTCGAAGGACTCTACGTTAAAGTAAGATTTTCTGCATGCGTTAGAGAGAAAAGGAAGAATTTATGCTTGGAACATATTTCAATTGGAGCGTAATCTTTAGTAAAAGGAGAATACTAAAGAATGAGTCAGAGCTTACTCCTAAAAATATTTGACACCACAAACATTGTAGGTAATAGGATTTTTATGTACTTATGCGTTGTGTGTTGTTTTCTTCATTTTAACAGACAAAAGTAGCCATTCTTCAAGGCGTGTCCGGACAACTCCTACCTGGGGAAGTAACTGCGGTAATGGGTCCCTCAGGATCCGGCAAAACAACGTTCCTCAATACCCTTAGTGGAAAAGCCTATTATGGGGTTGGTCTTCCATGTGAAATAAGTGTAACAAAAATACTCTCATTGGAGCTTAAAATTCGAGTGAATTGTGCCAATTATTGACTTCAGCACTCTTGAGCTCAAGGGTGTGATCAGTCTCTGGATGCTGTAGAAATTGACGCATTCTTAGGTACTATCAGGGCTTTACTTTCCCTTGGTGTCCGGAACTGAAGATGGTCTGATAGTATTAAAGTTATTGGAATCATCCTTAAAAATGGCCATTAGCAGTATAAGGGACGGCTGAATGGTTAGTTCTTTGCAGGAGCCTTTAGCTGATAGAATCCGATCGAGGAAAACTAAATATTTCCTTCATTTAAAGGGAAAGCATGTCATTGCTAGCCTGCGGAAAATACTATTTTAGGCCTTTTTGTTGTTATTATTTTGCAGTTGAGACTAATATTTACAATAGCACAACTAGAAAATTTACTGATGCGACAATGCAATCACTAGTTATGGCATACGTGTTTAAATTGCGGTGTAAACCTATTGTGACTTCAGGAGCATGAAAGTAATCGACTTGATGAACAGAACTAAGATTGAAGAGAGATCTGGGAAAACGATACAACATACTCTTAGAAAGCATTGGGGTTCACTTAGTTAAACAAATTCAAGGCCGCTTACTGCAGTTTTTTATTTCTGTTTTCAGAAACGCGCGGGTAGTCTCTTCATCAACGACAACTTTGTACAGGACTTGGGTGTTTTCAGAAACATCACGGGATTTGTTCCGCAGGTTAGTTTTGCGTCAGAAACAAGGAAGCAACTGCTTAGTTTTTTCTATCGGTGTGCTATCGTTCAAGAGGGCCACCACCGTACCCAACAAATTGATCGACAGTCAGCGCTACAAACGGCACAGAAGGAAAAATACCGATCGCATTCCCTTCACTCGAACATTTCACCGTTACAACCACGCAATTAGATCTTTCTCCTCAAAAACTTTAAATTACTTCAAAACGATTCAGCGACTAGCACTATCTTCTTGCAACCTCTAACAATTTCATTCAAACACGACAAAAACAGTTTGGTCAGAAGTTCATTTCAAACCAATGACCAACATGGAACTTTTAAATACAGTAGCTCACAATGCAAAACCTGTCCTTTCATTCATAACGTAGAGAAAATGTCGCGACCCAAGAGATCTATCACTGATCACTTCACGTGCACCTCCGCCAATGTCAACTATTGTATAACTTACATTCACTACAAGTAGTTATACGTGTGTGAAACAGGAAGGCGATTAGTTGACCTATTCCAAGAACACCTTCGCGACGTAGATAGAAATGACAAGGACGCACCCAAACCAGTCGAAGCTAATCTCCCCTGATCATTGTTAGCAAATTGACAGTTTGTGGCCTTTCCTTACATCTAGGCAGAACAAAAATTTATTTCTCAAATCAGCACTCCTAATTTCCACTGAATCAACGAGCGCTTTTCATTCAGTTATTTTATTCTTATTTTCTCGTCATCACGTTCCCACCAATAGCTTAGCTCCATTTTCTTCTTATAAACACACGCATCCACAATTCCTCCAGTCGCTCCGATGAAGGGCTAACGCTCGTAACATCAGCTTTGAAACTTTTACCGGGGCCAATTTACGTTATAAATTCAGTTGGTAATACCAAAATTACCCTTTTACACTTTCCCACCGACGAAGAAGCACGTAAGAAACCTGCCCTATTTATTCATGTAGATCTCAGATTTTGAATTATGTTTCCGTTAGCGTTCGCTTACACTTGGTTACAATAAATTGAATTTCGTTCGATTACTCTCTGACTTTCCTTGAACGAATTATTTTATGTTTTAATCCCCAAAGAGCAAAGTTGTTTCTTTGAAGGAACACTTAAAGCTGCTTCCTTTAATAAAATTGGTATCAGATTGGCCCTATAGTTTTGCAGACATGTTAACGATGACGAAAATTTTGACTGTTCTGATAACTTTGCGATTGTAGCTCAATGCTATGATGGTACCTGAAAAAAAAAGAGTCCTACCCTTCATACAGATTTCTAGGTTCAAAAATTTGTAATTTTGGAAAAAAACGCGTAAGGATTGGCCATAGTTGATTAGAACAATTGTTGCTTACTAATGAATCATTGTACTCTCTCCTTAAGTTCGCACATAACACGTGGGTGGTACGTGGACAAGAAAACATCAACAACTGTACAGTTTTAATTGCTAAAGTTGAACTTATAAACTCAAAACAGTTCATTGCGTTATGTTTTAAACTCACTAATGTGAGTGATAAAGAACCTTTTAAGATAACACAAATAGCTCGGTTAAGGTAGCATTCAACTTTTTCAAATAAACAATTCTGAAAGGTTAAGTTCGCGCGTGCTATGCCGAAAAACAAGCTTGACTTAACATAAGTTCACACATGAGGCAAGGATTAAACGCTCGCACATTAACACGTGGTTTTCACTCTAATCGTAGTAAGCATATATACGCTTAACACAGAATTATGTCATGGAGCGAAGTCACTTCTGTATGGAGCGAGGTAACTTTTATTGTGGAGAGATCAACTTTGGTTGGAGTAAAGTGACTTGAAGTGATCTAGCCATGGAGAGAAGTGATCAGATACCGTTAACGAGTTAGCATTTGTGAGAATTTTCAAGTCTTAGCCACAGAAAGAAGCCAAACATAATATATAATTTAGTCCAGAGATGGGTTAAGTTGTATATAATAAAATGCTTGGGACAATTCGAGTTATTGCTGCAGTGTTTGAAATTAGATTGAAACAGAATATGATTCAAAGCAAGGATATAAAGGAAACTTCTGTGTCAGGCAGCGTAAGGAATTAATCCTGTGCTCATCCACAATATATGCCTCTATTAAACTTGTACTCTTTTTCCTTCAGGAAGATATCATGCACAGATCACTGACAGTAAAGGAGGTTTTGATTTATCAAGCAAATCTCAGGTTGCCATCCTCGATTTCCCAAGAAGAAAAGAAAAGAAAAGTCAACGAGGTATGTCGCCCATTAAACTCTTGTATAGTACTGAAACTGAATAATGCTAATAAGAGACCTGTATAGGTAAGCTCGTTCTACATAACTCACTTTACCGTTAAATCAAATAATAAAATTGAAACAGTAAAATCGACCCTTTTGATTTGGCAGGTCCTGGCTCTTCTTGATTTGGCGCACGTCAAGAATACAAAGATTGGAGACGAGGTATGGGCTTTCTAAAGAGAAAAACGCTTGCCAGTGTGAGGACCAACTCTTGATTATTCAGTATATTATCATGACACCATTACAACGAATTACTGTGCCCGCAACTCGCCGTTGAAAACAGCATCTCGCCTTTACAGCTTCGAATTTGTATGGCTTCTATCTATTGCCGGTTCGAGTTTTACGTGTAGATGTGTGTCATTTTCGTTGGATTAATTTAGTCTAGTTTTGTTTATTTGCTTGTCTAATTGTTCTGTTTTATTTATTTATTTATTTTTACTGTCTTACTAGGAATCAAGAGGCATTTCTGGAGGGCAAAGGAAACGCGTCAACATAGGAATGGAATTGGTGACTGACCCGACGTTGCTTTTTCTTGATGAGCCGACGAGGTAGGACATTTCTTTAGCGAGTTGTTGCATTTGATACTGATATTCCTTTTAGGTTTCTCTTAAGGTGATGAAACAGTTGATGGTATTTCGAATCCTCAGCCGCTGAAGGCACATCAAGGCAAAATATCATGAGTCGTTACCATAGGTATCCAGTGTCCCTTTTTTACCACCATAGTCGTCTGATTATGCATTCTAAGGCTTTGATATTAAGGTGCTTCCATTTTGGATTCATTGAACTCTGCACTTCCTTTGTTGTTTCTTTTGCAGTGGTCTGGACAGTACTTCAAGTTTGATGGTTGTGAATACGTTGAAGGCCGTAGCTGAAGAAAAGAAACTGACAATTGTTTGCGTCATTCATCAGCCAAGATACGAAATATTCAGTAAGTCTGAATTACAAATTGAAACAAGTTTAATTTTTCTCTTCTAATCTGTTTGCCGCCTCAAAACGTAGACAGAAATACCTTTGTGATTCCAATATTTGATGAGGGTAGAAACAGAATCAGCGAAACGATTCTTTGGGTATAAATTGTTTCTCTATTGGAAATATTCTTACAACCTAAAATGTATAATTCAACCCCTTTTTCTGGTTATCGTGTTCCAGTTTTCGTTTTTTTGTAGGTAAATTCCACAAAGTTCTCTTTCTTGCGCCCGGTGGACAAACCGTCTTCCTAGGAAGTGTACGAGAGGCAGAAAACTACTTTGATATGCTTGGATTTCAAATACCTGAGAAGGTGAACCCAGCAGATTTTTACATGGATGTCATCGGCGGATTGTGTAAGGGCTCTGAGGAATCAACTGGTACTTTATCCGAGCGTTGGGAGGAGTTTACTGCTGAAAATAACACGGGCGCTGAAAACACCGACTCTGCTGATGGGAGTCGGGCAGTTCCAGATGACGGGATAGAGCAATTTCCTTTTACATCTTTTCTGGGAATGTTTAGGAGAAACCCAAATAAAGGTACTCAGCGATTTCCAAAGGTATTACAAGTCTGTTCCCCGCGATCAATGATAATTAATTGTGGCCTAAATCAATCGATATTAACCCTTTAACTTCCAGAGGTGATTAACATAAAACTTCTCCCGACAACATCCATACATTCTTCAGCAAACAGGTAATGAGGATATTCAAACTTATCAGGTAGAAGCTGCTATCCTGATTTAGCACCGAGTTCTCGTAACTAATTTACAAGGAAATGTGTAGCAGCTACAGGGGAGAATTAACAATCAGATCTTGGGAGTTAAAGGTTTAATTGATGTTTTTCAGTCAGTTTGTATGCATGTATCTGCCGATTGATTAGGAATCGTCCGTGGCAATTAGAAATCTTTCATTCAAAGCTATTTATACTGTCAGCGATTCTTCGCATTCGCAACGATATCTCGCGATCTATGCTTCTACTTCTTAGCGGAGAATTTACTTCAGAGTTGAGTTGACTTCAGTTGTTGATTGCTGGTATTAAGGAAGGATCCAAACAGAAAGGAACGAATACATGAAGTGACTACTAAGTTACCATGGGAAATAGAAATCGCTTACAGTCGACATGTTGAAACGGGTTCCAATTCCGTTGAAGCCTAACTTTTTTCAGGCTTCTTTAGGGCAATCTCTTTAATTGCAGCACAACTGCGAGGATCACTTCTTTACTTCTGACTCGACATGTTGAAAGTTGATGAAGCCTTACATCGATACGATCTGTTAATTAATATCATGGTGGATTAGTCTGACTGGGCGCGCAGCTGCAACTTTGGGAACTCGTCTTACAGTCTGTGCCTGAAAAGGAAATAGCCTGATGATGGTCGTCAGCAGTTCGTTGAACGTTGCGGACCATTCAAATTCCAATGTCTCACGTTTTTGTAATGTTCAACTTCATATTCTATTTGACCTTCCCTTTCTTCAACGAGACTTACTTGCTTTAGTAGAAGGTGATCGCCCTTTCAATTTTCATTTTCAGATCAAGACAGGCAGATGCCCAACTTCTTGATTCAGTTCATCACGTTTCTTCGTCGTGAGATTCGACTGCAGTTTCGTCTGTCACGATCACTTCTTCTGGATCAGTTCTTGGTGTTACTTGCAGGGGGTACCCTTGGGGCCCTCAGGAAGGAGGTTAGTTGGCATTTATGTAGACAGTATTTAACATTTTGCAAATAAGGATCACTACTGCTGGTGTGATACATAGCGCGCAAAATGGTTTTGACTAAGAGCGCCGTTTTTAAAATTTTTCATATATCTTAGTCTCAGAGAGATTTGTTGCTAAAGATTAAAGTGCAACGCAAATTAACATTTCTTGGAAAGAAGCAAGGGTCCCAAAAGTCAAGATATTTTAAATAACTGTGATAGCCAAGTTGTCGTCAGTAACTGAATATTATCACAGCACCGATGCTTAGCTTCTCGCACTAGGCGAGATTTGTAAAACTTCCCGCGCTAAACATTGAATCCCAGAGTACCTTTTCTACATTCTTTGTATTCTTTCTATCTTAGGTGATGACTCGTCCAACTTGAAAATACCTTTTTTCTTTCTATCACCAGGCTCCCCTTGACGAATTCTTCACTCTCGTCACCCTCAGCTCCTTAGCAATTGGTCTGACCGCCATGTTATCTGCATTGAGATGTTTTGGTAGCACCAGGACTACTTTCTGGCGGTAAGGGGTAGAGAATTGTGTTTCTTGATCTGTTTGAATAACGATTCGAAAAAGACGATCGACGATGACAGTAGAGACGAAAATGCAGAGGACGACGGCGACAATGAAAATGACGAGAAAAACGGACATTTAAACGACACGTTTTTGGCGATAACGGCTAGGGCGACGACGAAACGATTCGGAAGACGAAGTGCAGCGACGAAGACGTAAACGACAACGAAGACAGGTAAGAACACGGTGGATATGGATCCTTTCTTTTTCGATATGTGAACAACAAAGAGAAAATTTTTTAACTTTTTGGGAAAAAAAATTGGACTTCCACGTTCCAGAGACATAATTAGGAGAAGAATCTGACTGGAACGTATCGATTTTCTTGGAAATTTTTGGAAATCGCATCTTTCATTAAGCTGTTGGAATGTGAGTGGTTTACTAATTACTTTTATTCCTATTTGATATTCATTATCAATGTCACTTTGCAGTGAAGCCGCAGCTGGTGTCAACAGGATAAGTTACTTTGTGGCTGTCAATGTCGCTCAGATTCCCATAATTGTCATCACTCCTGTTGTTTATTTGAGCCTGCTGTACCCGCTGATTGCACCGAGAGGTAGAAATCGATGTCGTTTTATCTCATAGGCATGGGTTTTCATGACTATTAGAATAGCGCGGGCCTCTGTTTTTCTCTTTCCTGTCAACCTGATAATTTTTGAAGGTTCTCTTTGTACTTTCTTTCAACTTTTTCCCCTTGCGGCGTCTACAAACGTCCGTAGTCGACCAAAGTAGTAGTGTCCGTTAGTGCGATATTTGACGTAAGGCCAGAAAGTCAGAGAATGTTAGGTTTGAGGCCGGGCACTCGCACAGCATGAGATAATAGGGACCTTAAGCAGTCAGAATAGCAACGCCAAGGAAGACTTCGATTAAAAAATGAATTTCTGCCCTAAATTAGAATTTAAAAAATGGCTGCATCTGTTTACCGTCTCATACGGCGCCACACCTCAACTTCAGCACAACGTATAAAAGAAGCGTTGAGTTCCGAATGGGAGTTAAAATAATTTGCCGTCGCGGTTTCGTTTCGCAGACGACGCAGATTGTGGAGATTTCACGATGTTGTTTTGCATAGGACGGCTAAGAAATGTAGAAAGTTTTAAAACGCACGTGCTGAGCTATTGTTCTGCCAATTAGTTCTTTTGTTTTTCCATGTCCTTGTTGTCGTCGCCGTCGTGGTTTGCTTAAGGTCCCTAATAAACAGTTCATGACCTCTTGCGCACAGTTATACCTCCCTCCACCCCCTCTTCACCTTTCAAACTTAGATCTACGTGTCTGTTCTAATTTTTCTAAAAATTGTTTTCTTAGCTTACTTCCGATTTCATTATGCCGCCACTCTTGGAGTTCAGTTCGCCTGCACCGGAGCGGGATACTGCATATCCGCTATCTTCAGCCCCAAAAACTCACAGATGGCATCTGTTACTTTTGCACTCATTTCTTCTCTTGTGGCAGGTAAACAAAGGAAAGGTTATCATGACAAACAGTAATACGAGGGGGAGGTAGAAGAGGGATAGACAATAGAGAATGGAACTTAAGAAAATTTGTATTGATGCGTCACGTTAATCAATTTGACTTCGCTGCTTTGAGTTATTGTATTGGTTTGCTACCTTTGGGTTACTGGACATTACTTATCGCCTGGGGAAGAGGGTGGAGAATTTTGGGGAGATCGTATGTTTAAGGGGGAGGCGGAGGGCAGAGGGAAGAATCAGTCCTCGCCAATAAGGTGGGGGGGGGGGATTAAGAAAATTGACCTCAAATGAGGGGAGGGGGGTCATAAGAATAAAACGGAGCCTTAAAGGATCAAGTAAATTTCATCGTGGCAAAACCATAATCCTCCCCCCCCCTTCCCCCCTCTCCCGGCGGTGAATAATCACCGGCCTTACTGAAACAGAGGAAACTTCTCGTCAACTCTGTCTCGAATATGACGAAATTATGAGGAAAGTCCTAGTTGCTGATAATTACTTGCGCTAAAAGTTCAAATCTAGGACATTATATTGTTTCGGATTCAGTGTCTGGGCAAACAAAGTTTAGAGCGATACCGAAGGCAACCCATCGTAAACCAAGCCAAACGCAACCGAGCTTTTAAAAATTTACCAGAATGTCTGTTGCGTACGCTTTTGGCATAGGCAAAAACTCTTTAAAATCTTAACAATTTGTCAACGTGATCGACTTGCGATTATGCATGAGTTGGCACTCCTACAATGTAATATTTGCCAGGCGCGATCGTGGAACAATTTATTTAAATGTCGTTACTAATTATTTTGCAATACCAATTTCATGCTGCTGAGTGTTTCTTGCCCTCATCCTGCTCTGCTGCCGGTTTTCTTCGTAAATTGACATAATTCTATTTCTATCTCGCACTGAATATGCAGGCAGTTCTCCTTCACTGTGTAAAATGGCAGAGAGCGCGCTGGGTCCAGTGATCTACAGCCTGTCTTACTGCCGCTGGTACCTGGAGGCGCTGTTTGAAAAGGAAGCTATTCGTTACCCAGAAGTCATGGCGGGCTATGTGCATAGGCTATCGACAAGGAATGGTTATACACTGGATAACTACAGCTCTTGTGTAGCAGTCTTGTTTGCCATGGGATTTGCTTACCGATTGCTGGCTTTGTTGTTTATGTTGTTTACAAATAGGGGGAAGCAACATTAGCTGCATCTTGTTGTTCGAGAAATCTGGAGGAAAGCGTGTTATTGTTAAACTTAAGCGTGGCTTTAAATTAGATAATTAGATTGAATTTTTTTGCGTATGTCCTGTGATATTGAACGCAAGAAAAGGAATTAGACGAAAGAGCCAGCTTGTGCAAACATTATTTTGTTGTCAGTTGAGAGTATTCATTTCTGTTTTGTTGTTTTTTTTTCGTTAGCGTGCTCGAAGGTGCCATATTTGTTTAAATTGCTAGGTGTCCTGCCAAGTGTCTGTTGTGATGTACACACAAGGCTTAAAATGACTATGCTAAGAGATTTAGAGGTCACCTCTGTTAGCTCGAAAGTCAGAATCACTATTGTCTAATTTTAATCACAAGAACGCCTAAACCTGTGAAAATTTAGGCACAGTGAAAAATGCCAGGTTTCATAGAAGCGTATAGGAACTTTATACTATTAAACGTTCCTCAGTAGCTGATTTATAAAAGTATACTCTCCAACTCAAAGTAATGGTCTCAGTTAACCTATGTTGTGTTGGCACATAATTTTAGATTGTTGTAAGGAGCTTTTTTAAGCATCTGATTTTAACTTTTCATGTTATGTTTGTTGTTCTCCGTGCAGTAGGTTTGAGTTGAGTGAACTGCAAGTTGTCTAGGTGTAATAAGTATAGTGATTATAAAACCGATAGCTAACGACTTGAAGAGTCTATAGATACTTTGTGTACCGCACACTAACGGAAGAACCTTTAATAATCATTGAATGAGTCCGTGTTAAATAAAATTGTGTTGTTGATTGTCTTCGTTACGTGATGCAGTAGGGTCTTTCTGGGGAAAGGGGGCTAACATAGTCATAAAGATCCCCTCGCTCAGTTACGCCTTCGAAGTATTTCTTCTCGTTTGTAAATAAGGCTCTTGCAATTCTTTACGCATCGTTTAAGTGATCGCATTGAAAGACAACCAACATTGAAATAATCTTGTAATAGCAAATTAAAGCAGAGTAAGGTTGTTGTTGCTGTTGTTTTTTTTTAATGAATTTCAATTTTCTTTTTACGGTACACGCAATCAGGCATGGGAACGGATGTTTCTGATTCCAAGATCTCGGAGACTTTTTAATTCTTCAAAGTCTACTCAAGAGTCTACAGTATTTTAAGAAATTTTGAGGTCAATTGATACCTTTTGCGCCGCAAGTAAACACAGAGTGTTGATTAATGGGTGAATCAGTCTGTCAGATAAAATTGTGTAGTTTTTGTCGTTGTTTCCTGATGCACTAGCGTCTTTCCAGGAATTTGGTAGGGGAGGGGATCCTCCCTGTGAGAATAAGACTGAGAATTACGCCTTTGACGCATTCTTTCCCGTCTGTAAGGACGACTCTTATAATCCAGCTTCACGCCTTCGCTAAGCGCTCTAATTGTGAGATCTCAGAAACTTTTGAGGGCTACTGGGTATAATATTGATAAAGTCTCGCTTCTTAACCTCGTTTTTATTTCATTAGAACGAACACACACGACATTTTTTCCTGTCAAGCATCGTTCTGTTCTGGAGTGGTTATAACTGTTACTTGATTAGTCCCTGTAGTCGTTATGTCTTTAGTGTTTGGACTAATAAACTTCAATCACGTCAGCTTTAAAATTACTTCGGTCCTTTTCTCATATATTTCTATTCTTCTTTAGTTATATTTGCATGCCATGTTTCTATTTATATCAAAGTTCGTGGTGGTCGTTTTGCTCAACCCCATGGTGCAGACGGCCCGAGGGAGTACAATGTTTCTTGTCACATTCGGATCGTTCTTAACTTTCCTGCCGCTTGTGATATTCTGGGGTGAAGCAGCTTTTGATTTTAAACTACTATACAGCCTTCCCACCAATTATGCTTTTCACATTCTAATGGCGGTGTTTTCATTTTATTTGCTCAACTCGCTAATAAATCCTATAATTTAAGCCATACGGATGCCAAAATTTAGAGCAGGTATGTTACAAGTAATATTTCGTAAGACTCTACGCCGCTCGAACCCGGTCAACATTCCACTTTAGGACCGTTAATTTGTAATGTTTGGAGAACTATAAAATTTAAAGAAAAAAATTAGGCTCGAAGTAAACAAGGAAAATTCCTGCGCGTTTCTCTACATTGCTAACACAGGTCCATGACGGAAAACTAACGTCAATGATGATATCAATGTTTAAAGAAAATACTGTTTGTTAAGTTTAAAATTACAGGGATAAAAATGTTGACTCACTGATTATTACCATTGGTATAATTAAATATTGCCATTGGTATTAAGGTAATTATGTGGGAAACATTTCATAGCTTCAATCTTTTCCTTGTCCACGAATAGATTTAGACCTTCGAAGAGTCAGTAAACAATTTTTATGAGCAAGAAAAACAAGCGCAAATGTCTTTTTCCTATCAAGTAGCTAATTTAACTTTTTGGCTCATTTACTAAGATTCACTGTCTGTTTAAAAACACATAGTGACGAAGAAGACTAAAATTTGGAAATTTCAATTCTTACAAAAAGCATAACCTTACTTTCATCCACTAAAATCCCATAAAATCTCAGGCTGTCTCTTGAGGCATTGTTGGAAATCCCAGTATAGCAACACTAGTCACTCGCGTAGTTTTCTTTTCCTATCTTTATTCTAGTCGTCACACGCTTCGTATCGCGTCGATCTTAGCCTATATCTTTTACAAAACCACAATCCTAAAGACCACCCTTGGTTTTGCGTTGCGAGGTTACACGGCTGACGTCACTTTTCCGACAGCATCTGCTAACATTGAAGGTGGGTTAAAAAAAAACTCTTTTGTCTCTTGATTTGTCTCTGACAAAGCTCGTTGCGAAATGTTTTTACATTCGTTGCTTATGCTCCTCTGATTTCTCATATAACTTCGTGTTTTTGGTTGATATGATTGTGTGAGTAACTCGTTTCAGAATCAGCAACAACAGGAAAATTTAACAACCGTTAAGTGACTCTCATTTACTCTTGTTCCCAGTTTTTGAAAGAATTTTTTTTGATATACCTAGGTCTGGAAAAAGATATAGGTGTTCCATGAAATCACATTGATATCCAAACTTTTTAACTGTACCTTACCTTGGCGGAAGAGAGGACCCATTAATGAATTCCTCTCCTATTGAAACCATGTAAGATGTTTTGAGGCTGAAACTTTGTGGCAGTCACAAAATTACCATTAAGTGATCTTGTCAAAAGTTTAGGATAACGAGAGAAACGTAAATTGCTCGTCTCCCATGGCTTCCTTACAATCATACGAACAGGCAGGCACTCATTCAGTTGACATCCAAATGCTTTGTTAGAAACAAAAACAACAAACCTTCACTATTCCAGTACCAATAGACGACTAAAACTAAAAGAATGTTCTTCATACCATAGGAGGTGGATGGGCCTTAAAATTTAGCGCAAGCGCAAGCTATAAAGAATCTGTGGTACAAATGTCGTCAGGAGAGTACCTGTACATCATTTCGCAGGCTCAGTGCCGTTATTATTTCAGCAAAATGGACGACACGGATCCCCCTCCTTTTCATCCAGGGTTTGTAAGCTTGGCGAAGAGACTATCCAACTGAAACGGTAACAATGATGCAGTCTTTGAGTTCATCAAATATTACGGAACTCGTAACCTGTCAGAGGTTACGTTTGGAGCACGATTCATGAAGAACCATAAAATGAGTCAAACAAAGTATTCATGGCTCAGGAGCCAGAAAATTAGTGTAGAAGTACAAGCCAGCTATTCAGGGACCTTCAGTATTGGAGAGGGATTTTCAATGGACTCAGAGCAAAGATCTGCTTTTCACAACATTCAGAAGTCTGTGGGAATAAGGACAATCACTGTAGGAGCAGCTCCCCCGAGCAACGGTGATGCTATGACGTGGGCTTCCTCTGTCCAAGAGAATCCAGTTCCAATAAAGTACACTCTAACGCCCATCCATAACCTGTTTACTGAGAGATATTCCAAGCATCTTCCTGATGTTAACTTGGATGTTGTGCGTGCGATGATCAAGAATGCCTCACAAAATTATTGCCAAGCTCTAAAAAACGAGGGACGGGTAGATTCGTGTGACGACGACATTCATTTGGGCATTGCACTGGAAAACATTGGTGTAAAGACTTTTGGTAATGTTGCCGAATTTATTTTGATTGTTTGTTTTTGCACCTTGAGACATAAAGTAGCCAATGAAGTCGGGGAGTAAGTTGTTGGTTAGCTGTTAGTTTGTTAGAACATTTTGGTCTCAGACTTGCAACTGATATGTTAAATTTAGGATTTTATGAATAAGCTACATCGGGGTTATTTGGGCTGTTTAGCGCTTGCAAATAGCTAAAACTGACGTTCATGTCTAGCAAAAGTAAGAGAATCTTGGGTAAACATCAAATGGCGCAGAAGTAGTTTTTAGCGTGATTTAAACCTCCTTTCTCATTTCCATGTAAGCCATGAAAGTGTGTACTACCTCAAGGGGTCTTACAGCCGTCGTGTTCTGAAATCGGGTATAAATTGCAAGAATCAGGCGGTCCACCCTTGCCAAGAATGAGAGGTTTACCCACTCTCCCATACGAGGATAAATTACCGTGTTGTTGATCGTAATAGCTGTACTACTTTGTAAACCAGTTACGGTATTTTCATTATATCATTGTATTTTTAAAGAAATGTTATGCAGTTTTGCACTGGAAGTATTACGTTAGTAGAGTAAATGATATCGAACAGAGTACGTAGACATTAATTAATTATTCAAAACCGATAAAGCGGCAAATTTGATCGCAAATTCGCTTTGAAGAGCCTTTGATTGAATGATGGACCATAATTGGCCCACTAGGCTTCGTAAAAATCTCTATTCTGATTTTAAAAAGTACTTGCTTCTAAATAAACGCGGGGATTTTTGAACATTAAAGATGTACCTACAATTTGCACCTAAAATGAACGATTTTTACGAAGTAGAAGCATCATCCTTTTGCACTTGAAAATACTCCAAATTCGGTCACTTCGGTCGAGCGATTTCCTGAAAATCCTTATAACTCACGAGAAATCAATGCACGGAAAATGGCAGATCCATCTTTCCTCTAACAGAATCCGTTTTAATTTGAAAAATTGGCCGACGTAAACCTTTATCCTTTTCAGTCGAGTATTTCAAGCGTTGCTTGCAGTTTCAGGTGTCAATTTCGATGAGCACATCTTTGAAAAACAGGGTTTTTTCGTTGGAAATTTAAACGGATTTAAATTTTGTATGGGCAATCAATGATTTTAGAATTACAAGTCTGAATGCAAACAGTGTTTATTAGTAGTGTTAGAACTGTGATGTCTGCATAGAAAGCTGTTTCAGGTTTTATCACTCTTTTGTTTTTTAATACGAGTTATGCCATAATTCCAAAGTTATTTTTAGAGGGGAATGTGTGAGAGAAGAGAGAGTCATAATTTTTCTGGGATGTCTTCTTGTCTTCCTACTGTTACTGTTTTTGCAAAGACATGACCTTGGGAACCATTGAGGGTGCCAATGATGTTACTCTCAGCACGTATTTTATACGCAAGCTCTCCAAGAACAGTTTTCTATTTGTCTCATGGTGCACCGATCACACCTATTAAGATATTTCTGCAAAGAAAAGTTTTGTTGTAATAGCGCCCAATCATGAAATGATTGTTAGATGTTTATCGTGTTCTGATGTCTTTCGTAGTGTCACGGCAAGAACTGAAAACATAATGCGCCAGTGTCTTTTAACCAGAACTCACAAAAGGAGGGAACTCAACAGTGTATCGAGTGCGAAGATTCTCCAACCAAACAATAAGTAGCAGTGAGAAATAACGGGTCAAAATTGGGTAAACATCGGAATTCTGTCATTCACTCACTCACTCACTCATTTCGACCACATATGTGGCTTCGCCTCCTAGAGGATGCAGTAGCCACTCAAAACGGACAACCGCAATGAATACTAATCAGAAAAACCGAAGCTGTTTTGGCACAAAAACAGAAATATTGATCTATAAGATAGCCAAAAAACCGCTTGACTGAAAATCATTCTGCCCTCCTTCTGCTTATTTATCCTTATATTCTTTGAATTTCTCACATCTGGTCCGTGATCCCGTCTGTGGTCCTATCCGTAATCTAATCCTAATTTTTCCTTACCGCGTGTTTGTCTTCTTTGTGAGTGACATCTCACCTATGCCCCGAATGACATTGGCATTTCATATCTGGAGAAGCTTGGTCTGATGAACGTTAGTTTCAGTCTGTCACGAAACCATAACTTATCCTTGTATTTTTGCTTCAGGCTGAATAGTAGAAGTGGTAGAGAACTATTCAAATCTTCGCGATTTGTCGAACCAGAAGCATTTGGATCTCGGAGGACGGAGAAGACATGACTTTCCGCATGGTGACTACAATTTGGTTCATTCTCGGACTTGCCGTCACCCGAGTGGTTTATGGCGAGAAATGCGGAGGTATTAGATCATATTCACTTGCCTGCTTTATTGCATCTCGTGAGTTTTTACGGAATGTGACCATATTATTGGGCAATCTTTCGGTTTTTTTTATGAAAGTATGTCAAGACAGGTAGCAAAACTAACGAGAGCGATCAGAGTTGTAATTCAATTCAACATGTCTGGTTACACGGTATGCTTCTTCAAGTATCATGACACATCGCTTTATATACTAACATTAGAAGAGCGGAAATACATCATGCAGGAGGTTTTCGATTATAAAAACAAAATAAGGTTTTAATTTACCATTGAAACAGCGTGCACAGTTGGAGGATGGATCAAACGCTCGACCACGTGAAACTTGAGCATACTTTAGAGAGAAACTAATTGCTGTGAATGATATTCTTTCCTTTAAGATGATTTTCATATTCCAAATGAAATATAGCCTTAAGCTTAATTTTCTTTTCGAGGGCGATGAAGTGGAAAAGGAGGCTGGCGAGCTTGCGAAGAAGGTCATCGGTAGTTAGGAAGAAAGACCTTTAAATTGTAAATTCTCTGTTTATGCATGAGACCGCAATTACCCGCCATAGTAAGTCCCCCTTCCTTTAAGTTGTTTTGCGGCCTTAAATGAAATCACGAGTTATGCAAATTCAACGTATCAAGAAAAGTGACTCAACATTGATAACAATAGGCTTTGTCATAATGACCCTACACGGCTATTTTTGAACAATGGCGCAACAGCTTCAGAACAAAATATATTAAAGTTCACACGGCAACCAGGTGGACAATCAGACATAGTTTGAAGCTACTCTGGTTTGTTTTTTAACTTTGTGGCTATTCAAGAGAATCATCAAGAGAATTTTGAATAGCCACAACGTTAAAGTTGCTTAAAAACCTTTTCAGGCTTTGGGGCATATTTTCGCCAAACCTAAGGATCCTGTCACGAAAGAACGACGAACTGACGCCATTTATTCTATTCCTTGCAATGACTGTGACAACGAATACATCGGACAGACCAAACGTCAGTTTGGTACACGGTTAAAAGAGTACGAAAAAGCGGTTTTCCTTTGCAAGAAGGAAAATTCAGCTTTATGGGAGCATATATGCCTAACTAACCATACAATTGGGTGGGATAATTCTAAAATTATCACCACTAATCGGCGTTACCGCCAGCGCCTTGTTTGGGGGCTTTGCATATTAACTCCGCCCACGCTCCTTTAAATCGTGACGATGGCGGTTTGCTTCCTGACGCCTATTTACGCCTCGTCAGAAAAAAAGGCCGCTAAAAGGACCTCTTGTCGCAGCGTTTAGATCACCCCTGATGAAGGCACTAGACAGAAGTGTCGAAACGTTGGGTCTATGAATTGTAACTTCTTCGGTTACATTCATTAAATCTGCAAACCAGAGTAGCTTCAAACTATGCCAGCTTCAGAACACATGAGGGATTTGATGAAGTTTCCGATTAGCATACGAGAGGGAAATTTAAACGCTCGGAAAGGCTGAAGGAGAGACAGCGAAAAGAACACTTGAGGGGAGAAAATAGCAGCGAGAAAGTTGGAGGGGGATACTTACACTTTCTCGCTCGACGGACTATCGAATCACGACTTCGCCGCTCTCAGATTTATCTTTCATAGTGTGAGAGCAGTTCAAATCTCGCGCGCGCTACGCAAGTCAGACTCAAATCTTTGTGTGCATAATAAGTAATGGTAATAGGACTGAGTGGATTTCAATTCGGTCTGTAATCATACAAGCGATAACAAAATTGAACGACCACGCAGCGGAAGTCCGATTTGTTTATCACGAGCATGATAAGGAACTGTCCGATAAAAAAAAGATTAGTCACGAACTCTTTTGCGTCGCTTCGGCCAAAGTTCCTTAGCGCTACAAATAACTAAAAGACTATTGTTTAATACTTAATGTGAGAAGTTGAGCCGGAACCGCTGTCAGTTTAGTTCGGTTAAGTGTGTGAAAGGAAGCAGCGGCGTCTCTGTTTATCTCTCTAGTTTTTGTAAAGGCTTCTTAGTAATTCATCGTTTCTTTTTCCAACCTTTTTACCGTGTGGGAAAATCGGCCGCTGGAAGAGCTAGATTGACGTGAATGACATAACGAGGATGAGGGTACTTCTGCCGTTTTATGTTTGTCACGCAACATCTCTTTACACACAAATTCTGTCGGTGAAAATTAGACGAGCATTCATAAGCGCTCGTGGCTCATTATATTGCCCAAAATGTTTCTTATTTTCCCTTTTCAACGGAATAAAAAACGTAGAGCAGTATTAAGTCAAAAAGAAAATTGTATGATTAAACGTAGGAGGTTAACACAGTGTAAAGAAGAACGAAAAGTTGGGCTTAGGAAAAGTCACTTTAGACATATACAGTTTGATATTTCTATCAACTACAAGTTAAAAGTAATATTCAGTCAAAATTGTTTGTTTAATCTTTGTGCGCAGATGTTTTTGACGATTTACCCGCATCTTGCTGTCCCACAAAGTACATTGATGTCTGTTGTCCGTTTGCAAAACTGTGTGACGCTACAGCAGCGACACCCACTCCTAGTATGATGACTTCAAGTCCAACGCAGAGAAGCAGGGGAAAACCATTTTGTATGAAACCTCAAAATTCGTCAGCTTGTGAGGCGGGATTTTTCTTCAACAAAAGTTTGAAGAGACTCGAACCCTGTCCTGATGGTAAGTTTGTAGTTAACAGAAAAGTAGAGATGGTAAGTTTTGAGCTCGGTGAAGAATTAAGAAAGATGTTTTTTCGTCTTGTCACGTTCCAAATCCGAAGGTCTGAGTTTCGATTCCTCATGGGGACTCAGAATTTTTTCTTTGTCCCACGCTTGTGACAAGACGAAAAAACATCTTTCCTAAGTTTGTAGTTCCCTGATGATATTTGATCATTTTGCCATCCCGGAAGTGGGAAGTTGCAACAACTTACGGTTGTTTGTTATAATGAAATATAGTTAGCAGCTTTCATATTAATGTCTAAACGCGGAAAATTCATTAAAATAGTGGTTTATTTCGCGGTTTATGGATAAGATCTATTTACTATCAATTTCCGAAGTGCGGTCATGGAATGGGTGCGGGGGAAAACTACTTCTCATTCATTCTCCAAATATAAATCAAAACCATGTTGTCACAACTTGCAAAACAATCCCATTGGAATCTATCAGCGGATAGCTCCAGTGCAGACGAGAGATACGTGTTATCAAGGAAAAAAATGGAGGTTAACTAAGAAAATTACTCAACCAGGCTGGATATTTTGTTAAAGGATCCTAAGACGCTTTCCGTTTTGTAACGAACTTCAGGTCGGGATCGAAACTTGGTTAGTTTAATACTGTCGTCTCTGCTGATTTCTGTAGACAGATTTAAGTAGGCCTTTGCATTGTGACATAGCCAAATTGGTAAATAAAGGATTTTCAATGATTCATGTTTGCATAGTTACATATTATTTCGTATGTTTAGAGAGAAAACAATTTTTTTCTCTCGTAACCCGCTATTACAGATTCTCGCTACTGCGGACACTAAATCTATTCCCCCCCTCGAGGGTGTCCGCAATAAAAGGGGTCGACTCTACACTCTTGAGTTGATGAATTAGATATAGAAGAGGCAGTGCAATGATGAAAACTAAATTGTTCTCATGATCTCATGAAAGGGATGAATTTAACTCTCACCAAAAACGCAATTAAGGCGAAAAGTCATCTGTCTGCTTGAAGTAAGAATCTACCGTAAAATTAAGGAAATATTGACTTTATGAATGTTTTCAGGCTTCTATTGTCCCCAGGACCAACTCTGTATCATACCATGTCCAAAGGGAGCATTCTGTGTCAGGGATAAAATAGTTAACGCTACGGTAAGTTTTTCATGATTTTATTCAACACAGAGTGGGAGAAGCGGTGGACTAAAAGTTAGTGTGTTGACTCTGGGTCGAGAAGTTTGACACTGGCTGGGTCTCTGGGGCAAAGTAGTCTAATTTTATAGTGTCCTTACAACCCAGAGGTGTGAATGGGTACCGCGGAGAATTGTCTTGAGCTAAAATCAGTTTCCAGATAAAGGCAAAAATAGTTTCGACTTCTCCTCACTCGTGGGTGGTGCCTAGAGTTAACTGGGAGGGAGGGGGGGGGGGGGTTGCCAAAGTGATCTTCCATAAAGTATTCATGCAATCATGCAAGACAATGCTAATAAGGTTTAAGTCAACGTTTAATGAAACCAGTGTCACTTGAGGTTTTTTTAATGGTAGATTTACGCTACTAAATGCTCTGTTCTAAGCGACGATCTTTATGATTTCATATCCTTAATGGCAGAGCCCGTAGTATGCTCAGTTCATGATGAAAAAAATCATCTTATTTTCTAGAAAAAATCACCCCAATTGTGCCGCGAGAGTGGAAAATGCTGCAGTCCTTCTCAGTCCATCCCTATCTTTGATTCTTCAAAGTATATTTGCCCTGGAGCCCAGCTTCCAGTTCCCTGTCCTCCAGGCAACTATTGCCCAAACGTCACCATTCAAAAGACGTGTCCAAGTGGATATTTCTGTCGAAATGGAAGCGTGAAACCTCAAGAATGTCCGGTAAGAGTAACTAATCTTGTTGCATTTTCGGTAAAAATCACAGTGTTATTCGATAGTGTACATCCGAAGCATTTCCTGAGTGGTAACAGCCGTTACAGACAGATGCGAGATGAACGAGATTTTTAGGGCTATTTGTCCGTGTGAAATCCAAGTCCAAAACTTTGAACATTGTGTATGTCTATGGAAATACTATAATCTCAGAATTATTTCACCTAATTTTTACTCCTTACTTCAAATATGAATATCAATAGCAAATGCTAAAACTGCAAAGAATAATAGATAATGCTCATAAAATGAATCCTTTTCATGAATGCTGTACATTATATGGATTTAGTTCATTAACGAGGAAGAAATCGTTGTAACTAGATTTAAGGAGGAACAAATTTGTGCCTTCTGTGGCTTTACAGGTAGACTATTTCAAGGCGCCAAACCCCTTTCTAAGTGAAGCTGACTTTGGCGAGATTGGTTCGGGGCAGTGAGTTGCAAATTTGCTGTCCATGTCGAAGTTGCATTACTTATCCCAGTTGCTTTTGCATCTGCGTGAAGCAAAAAGGGAATAGAGAATATCAATTCATCTTCTATCGTTTATTTACATTTTATGGCAGAAACATATGGCAGATGCCATCCCTGTTGTTGCATGTACAACTCCTTGTTGGGCGCAGTCTTATTTTGGTCTATTTTCAGATTCTCTCTATATGCAAAAAAGGGTCTTCAGCTCCTGTCAGCGCTCCTGGTGGTGTTTTACTCATCTTTGCAATATTGCTGGTGATGCTGTTGCTTTTGCTTTGTTTCAACCACGAAGAAAAACTTATAGAATGGTGTGAACGTTATGTAACAAAGAGACTCTTCGCAAAGCGACGGTTAAGAATGGAAGAGGGTATCAGGATGAACACTTTGGATAAATACCGAGAGGAGGCGGAGCCAAAGACACAAACCATCACCATTCGTTTTCAAAACCTGAGCCTCTCTCTTATGAAGGTAACTACCTGGTTGTGAGATGGGAGAGGGGAAGGAAGGAGGTCTTTTGTTATCAATCTCCAAGTAACGGTCAATCTCATGAACGAATGTTCGCCAAAGGTTATTTTTCTAACTTCCGAGTCCGGAACGTTATTTAGTCACGTACTATCGGCAGCCAAAATGCTACTATGGTTAGTGCTACTGCTACTGCTACTGCTACTGCTACTGCTACTGCTACTGCTACTGCTACTGCTACTGCTACTGCTACTGCCACTGCTATTATGATAATAAATATGATAATAATAATGATAGTATTGATGGTGAAAATAATAATAATATAGAAATGATATCATCATCATCTTGTTATTCGTATTATTCATTAATTTGTTTTGTTAATTTTTGGCGCCGAAGTACTGCAAGGGAGCTTGTTAACACTTAGAAAAATTCGGCGCGAAAGTGCGCCACGAAAAAATAAAAACCAATTTATAAGAGATATTTCGAAGGACTCAACGTTAAAGTAAGAGTTTCTGCATGCGTTGGAGAGTAAAGGAAGAATTTATGCTTTGAATATATTTCAATTGGAGCGTAATGTTTAGTGGAAGGAGAATACTGAAGAATAAGTGAGAGCTTACTTCTACAAATATTTGACACCACACACATTGTCGGTAATAGGATTTTTATGTACTTATGCGTTGTGTGTTGTTTTCTTCATTTTAACAGACCAAGGTAGCCATTCTTCAAGGCGTGTCCGGTCAACTCCTACCTGGGGAAGTAACTGCGGTAATGGGCCCCTCGGGATCCGGCAAAACAACGTTTCTCAACACCCTTAGTGGAAAAGCGTATTATGGGGTTGGTCTTCTATGTGAAATAAGTGTAACTTAAATAATCTCACTGGAGCCAATTATTGACTTAAGCACTCTTGAGCTCAAGGGTGTGATCAGTCCCTGGATGCTGTAAAAATTGACGCATTCTTAGGTGCTATCAGGATTTTACTTTCCCTTGGTGACCCTTGGAACTGAAGATGGTCCGATAGTATTGAAGCTAATGGAATCATTCTTAAAAATGGCCATTAACAATATAGGGGATGGCTGGATGGTTAGTCCTTTGCAGGGGGCTTTAGCTAATAGAATCCGATCAAGGAAAACTAAATATTTCCATCATTTAAAGGGAAAGAATGTCATTGATAACCTGCGGAAAATACTACTTTAGGACTTTTTCTTGTTATTTTTTTTTTTTTGCAGTTGAGACTAATATTTACAATACCACGACTAAAAAATTTACTGTTGCGACAATGCAATCACTACTTATGACATGCATGTTCTACTCGCGGTGTAAACCTATTGTGACTTTAGGAGCGTGAAAGTAATTGACATGATGGACAGAACTAAGATTGAAGAGAGATCTGGGAATACAATGCAACATACTCTTAGAGAGCATTAGGGTTCACTTAATTAAACAAATTCAAGGCCGCTTACTGCAGTTTTTTATTTCTGTTTTCAGAAACGCGCGGGTAGTCTCTTCATCAACGACAACTTTGTACAAGACTTGGGTGTTTTCAGAAACATCACAGGATTTGTTCCGCAGGTTAGTTTTGCGTCAGAAACTAGGAAGCAACAGCTTAGTTTTTTTCTATCGATGTCGTTTTAGATGGCCATCATCGCGCTCAACAAATTGATCGACGATCAGCGCTACAAACGGCACAGAAGGAAAATACCGATCGCATTCCATTCACTCGTACATTTCACCGTTACAGTCCCGCAATTAGATCTTTCTTCTCAAAAACTTTAAATTACTTCTAAATGATTCATAGACTGGTACTATCTTTTTGCAACCTCTAATAATTTCATTCAAACACGACAAAAACATTTTGGTCAGAAGTTAATTTCAAACCAATGACCAACATGGAACTTTCAAATGCGGTAGCTCACGATGCAAAACCTGTCCTTCCATTCATAACGTTATCTGTTAAGATCACTGATCACTGATCACTTCACGTGCACCTCCGCCAATGTCAACTATTGTACAACTTACACTCACTACAAGTAGTCATACATTGGTGAAACAGGAAGGCGATTAGGTGACCGATTCCAAGAACACCTTCGCGACGCAGATAGAAATGACAAGGACGCTTCCAAACCAGTCCAGGCTTATCTCCCTGATCATTGTTAGCATATTAACAATTTGTGGCCTTTTCTTACATCTAGGCAGTCCGTAAAGCCGCAAAACTCTGGAACAAAAACTTATTTCTCAAATCGGCACTCCTAATCTCCACTGAGTCACAATCGCTTTTCATTCAACTATTTTATTCCTATTTTCTCTTCACCATGTTCCCACTAATAGCTCAGCTCCATTTTCTTCATAGAAACACACACACAACCCACAATTACTCCATTCGCTCGGACGAACAGCTAACGCTCATAACGTCAGCTTTGAAACTTTTTACCGTGGCCAATTTACGTTATCAATTCAGTTGGTAATACCAAAATTACACTTTGATTGACACTCTCCCACCGACGAAGAAGCACATCAGGAACTTACCCTATTTATTCATGCGGATCTTAGATTTTGAATTATGTTTCTGTTAGCGTTCGCTTGCACTTGGTTACAATAAGTATAATTTCTTTCGATTACTCTTTGACTTTCCTAAAAAGGAATTATTTTATGTTTTATTCCCCAAAGAGCCGAGTTATTTCATGGAAGGAATACTTAAGGCTGCTTCCCTAAATCATTTGGTATCTCGATCGGCCTTATAGTTTTGCAGAAATGTTAACGATGACGAAAATTTGGACTTTTCTGATAACTTTGCGATTGTCGCTCAATGCTGGCATGATACCCGGAAAAAAAAGAGTCCTACCCTTCATACAGATTTCTAGGATCAAAAATTTGTAATTTTGGAAAAAACGCGCAAGGATTGGCCATAGTTGATTAGAACAATTGTTGCTTACTAATGAATCATTGAACTCTCTCCTTAAGTTCGCACATAACACGTGGGTGTTACGTGGACAAGAAAACATCAACAACAGTACAGTTTTAATTACTAAAGTTAAACTTGAAATCTCAAAACAGTTCATTGCGTTACGTCTTAAGCTCACCAATGTTAGAGTGATAAAGAAACTTTTAAGGTAACACAAATAGCTCGGTTAAGGTAGCATTCAACTTTCTCAAATAAACAAGTCTGAAAGGTTGAGTTCGCGCGTCCTGTGCCGAAAAACAAGCTTGACTTAACATAAGTACGCACATGAGGCGTGGGTTGAACGCTCGCACATTAATACGTGGTTTTCATTCTAATCGTAGCAGCTCGATATACTCTTAACACAGAATTATGCCATGGAGCGAGGTCACTTCTGTATGGAGAGAGCTAACTTTTATTGCGGAGCGATCAACTTTGGTTGGAGCGAAGTGACTTGAAGTGATCTAGCCATGGAGCGAAGTGACCAAAAACCGTTAACAAGTTAGCATTTGTGAGAATTTTTAAGTCTTAGGCACAGAAAGAAGCCAACCGTAATGTATAATTTAGTCAAGAGATGGTTTAAGTCGTATATAATAAAATGCTTAGGACAATTCGACTATTGCTGCAGTGTTTGAAATTAGACTGAAACAGAATATGATTCAAAGCAAGGATAAAAAGGAAACTTCTGTGTCAGGCAGCGTAAGGAGTTAATCTTGTGCCCACCCACAATATATGCCTCTATTCAACTTGTACTCTTTTTCCTTCAGGAAGATATCATGCACAGAACACTAACAGTAAAGGAGGTTTTGATTTATCAAGCAAATCTCAGGTTGCCATCATCGATTTCCCAAGAAGAAAAGAAAAGAAAAGTCAACGAGGTATGTCACCGATTAAACTCTTGTATAGTACTGAAACTGAATAATGCTAATAAGAGACCTGTATAGGTAAGCTCGTTCTACATAACTCACTTTACCGTTGAATGAAATTATAAAATTGAAACAGTGAAATTGACCCTTTTGGTTTGGTAGGTCTTGGATCTTCTTGATTTGGCGCACGTCAAGGATACAAAGATTGGAGACGAGGTATGGTCTTTCTAAAGAGGAAAACGTTCGTCAGTGTGAGGACCATATATTATCATGACACCATTACAAAGAATTAGTGTGCCCGCAACTGGCATTTGAAAACAGCGTCTCGGCTTCACAGCTTCGAATTCGTATAGCGTCTATCTATTGCTCTTTCGAGTCTTGTAGATAGTGTCATTTTCGTAGGATTATCTGTTTCGGTCTAGTTTTGTTTATTTGCTTGTCTAATTGTTCTGTTTGTTTGTTTGTTTTTTTTAACTATCTTACTAGGAATCAAGAGGCATTTCTGGAGGGCAAAGGAAACGCGTCAACATAGGAATGGAATTGGTGACTGACCCGACGTTGCTTTTTCTTGATGAACCGACGAGGTAGGACAGAAAATTCAGCTTCTTTAGCGAGTTGTTGCATGTGATACGGATATTCCTTTTTGATGTCCTTTAATGTGATTCAATGGTTGATGATATTTCGAATCCATAGCCACTGAAGGCACAACAAGGCAAAATATCAGGAGTCCTTGCCATCCCATTTTACCACCATAGTTGCCTGACTATGCAATCTAAGGCTTTGACCTTAAGGTGCTTCCATTCTGGATTTATTAAACTCTACACTTGCCTGGTTGCTTCTCTTGTAGCGGTCTAGACAGTACTTCAAGTTTGATGGTTGTGGATGCGTTAAAGGCCGTAGCCGAAGAAAAGAAATTGACAGTTGTTTGCGTCATTCATCAGCCAAGATACGAAATATTCAGTAAGTCTGAATTGCAAATTGCAATAAGTTTAATTTTTCCACTCTGATTTGTTTGCCGTCTCAAAACGTAGACAGAAATAACTTTGTGATTGTAATATTTAATAAGATTAGAAACAGAAACAGCGAAACGATTCTTTGGGTATAATTTGTTTCTCTATTGGCAAAACGCAACCTAAAATTTATAATTCAAACCCTTTTTCTGATTGTCGTGTTCCATTTTTCGTTTTTTTTGTAGGTAAATTCCACAAAGTTCTCTTTCTTGCGCCCGGCGGACGAACCGTCTTCTTAGGAAGTATACCAGAGGCAGAAAACTACTTTGATATGATTGGATTTCAAATACCCGAGAGAGTGAACCCAGCAGATTTTTACATGGATGTCATCGGCGGATTGTGTAAGGGCTCTGAGGAACCAACTAGTACTTTACCCGAGCGTTGGGAGCAGTATGCTGCTGAAAATAACGCGGGCGCTGAAAACACCGACTCTGCTGATGGCAGTCAGGCAGTTCTAGTCGACGGGATAGAGCAATTGTCTCTTAGATCTATTCTGGGACTGTTTAGGAGAAACCAAAACAAAGGTACTCAGCGATTTCCAAAGATATTATAAGTCTGTTCCCCGCGATCTATGATAATTAATTGTCGCCTAAATCAATCGGTATTAATCGATGTTTGTCAGTCAGTTTCTATGTATATATCTGCCGATCGATTAGGAATCGTCAGTCGCAATTAGAAATCTCTCATTTTAAGCTGTTTCTACTGTCAACGATTCTTCGCATTCGCAACGATATCTCGCGATCTATGCTTCTACTTCTTAGTGGAGAGTTTACTTCAGAGTTGAGCTTACTTCAGTTGTTGATTGCTCGTATTAAGGAAGGATCCAAACAAAAAATAACGAATACATGGAATGACAACTAAATTACAGTGGAAATAAAAATCGCTTACAGTCGACATGTTGAAATGGGTTCCAATCCCGTTGAAGCCTAACTTTTTTCAGGCTTCTTTAGTGCAATCTCCTTAATTGCAGCACAACTGCGAGGATCATTTCTTTACTACTGACTCGACTTTTTGAAAGTTGATGAAGCTTTGCATCGATAAGATCTGCCAATTAAAATCATCGTGGATTGGTCTGACTGGGCGCGCAGCTGCAACTTTGAGAGCTCGCCTTACATTCTGTGGCCGAATAGGAAAGAGCCTGATGATGGACGTCAGCAGTTCGTTTAACGTTACGGACCATTCAAATTCCTATGTCTCGCGTTTTCTAATGTTCAACTTCATCTTCTATATGTCCTTCCTTCTCTTCAAGCCCAACTGCTTTGGCATAAGGTGATCGCCCTTTCAATTTCCATTTTCAGATCAAGACAGGCAGATGCCCAACTTCTTGATTCAGTTCATCACGTTTGTTCGTCGTGAGATTCGACTGCAGTTTCGTTTGTCACGATCCCTTCTTCTGGATCAGTTCTTGGTGTTACTTGCAGGGGGTACCCTTGGGGCCCTCAGAAAGGAGGTTAGTTGGCATTTATGTAGTCAGTATTTAACATTTTTCAAATAGGGATCACTACTGCTGGTGTGATACATAGCGCGCAAAATGGTATTGACTTATAGCGCCGTTTTTGAAATCTTTCATGTATCTTAGTCTCAGAGAGATTTGTAAAGACTACAGATTTGTAAAGACTACAGTGCCATGCAGTCAAGTGTTTTGTGGAAAGAAGCAAGGGTCCCAAAAGTCAGGATATTGTAATAACTGTGATAGCCAAGTTGTCGTCAATAACTAAAAATTATCATCGCATCGGTGCTTAGCTTTTCGCACTGGGCGAGATTTGTAAAAACTTCCCGCGCTAAAAATTGATTCCTAGAGTACCTTTTCTACATTCTATGTATTCTTTCTATCTTAGGTGATGACTCGTCCAACTTGAAAATACCTTTTTTCTTTCTATCACCAGGCTCCCCTTGACGAATTCTTCACTCTCGTCACCCTCAGCTCCTTAGCAATTGGTCTGACCGCCATGTTATCTGCGTTGAGATGTTTTGGTAGCACCAGGACTACTTTCTGGCGGTAAGGGGTGGAGAATTGTATTTCTTGATCTGTGTGAATAACGACCCGAAAAAGACGATCGACAGTAACACTAGAGACAAAAATGCAGAGGTCGACGGCGACAATGAAAACGACGTGGAAAACGGACATTTAAACGACACGTTTTTTTTATGGTAACAGCTACAAGGACGAGTACGAGAACGAGGGCGACGGCAAAAATTACTATAACAACGACGACGAAACAATTCGGAAGACGACAACGACGGTGACGATTAAAACGGCAACAAAAACGAGATTGCATCGAGGACGAAGTGCTGTGACGAAGACGTAGACGACAACGAAGACAGGCAAGAAGACGGCGGATATGGATTCTTCCTTTTCGATATTTGAGAGATATTTTGCCAAATTTTTGAAAAAAATTAGAATTCCACGTTCCAAAGACATAATGAGGAGACGAATCTGACTGGAACGTATGGATTTTCTTAGAAATGTTTTGGCTGAATCACTCAGCCTTCATCCGACTGTTGGAATGTGAGTGGTTTCATACTTACTTTTATACTTACTTTTATTCCTATTTGATATTCATTATCAATGTCACTTTGCAGTGAAGCCGCAGCTGGTGTCAACAGGATAAGTTACTTTGTGGCTGTCAATGTCGCTCAGATTCCCATAATCGTCATCACTCCTGTTGTTTATTTGAGCCTGCTGTACCCACTGATTGCACCGAGAGGTAGAAATCGTATCGTTTTATCTGATGGGCATGGGTTTTCATTACTTTTGAAATTGCGCGTGCCTCTGTTTATCTCTTTGTTTGTCCGTTAGTATGATATTTGACGTAAGGCCAGAAAGTCAGCGAATGTTAAGGTTGAGGCCGAACAATCGCACAGAATGAGATAGTAAACAATTTTTGATCTCTTGCGCACAGTTATACCTCCCTACACCCCCTTTCAAACTTAGATCTAAGTGTCTGTTGTAATTTTTTTGAAAATTCTTTTCTTAGCTTATTTCCGATTTCATTATGTTGCCACTCTTGGAGTTCAGTTCGCCTGCACTGGAGCAGGATACTGCATATCCGCTATTTTCAGCCCAAAAAACTCACAGATGGCATCTGTTACTTTTGCACTCATTTCTTCTCTTGTGGCAGGTAAACAAAGGAAAGGTTATCATGACAAACAGTAATACGAGGGGAAGGTAGAAGAGGGATGGGACGATAGAGAATGGAACTTAAGAAAATTTGTATTGATGTGTCACGTTAATCAATTTGACTTCGCTGCTTTGAGTTGTTGTATTGGTTTGCTACCTTTGGGTTACTGGACATTACTTATCGTCTGGGGAAGAGGGTGGAGAATTTTAGGGGATCGTATGGTTAAGGGGGAGGGTTGAGGGGGGAGGAATCAGTCGTCGCCAATAAGAGGGCGAAGTTAAGACAATTGAACAATTGAATGCAAATGGTGAGATGGGGGGGGGGGGGTGGGTCATAAGGATACAACAGAGCCTTAAAGAATCAAGTAAATTTTATCGTGACAAAACCATAATCCTCCCTCCCTCCCCCCTCTCCCGGCGGTGAATAATGACCGGCCCTTACTGAAACAGAGGAAACTCCTCGTCAATTCCGTCTCGAATATGACGACATTATGAAAAAAAAAAAACCATTTATTGATACTTAATCGCGCTAAAAGTTCAAATCTGGGACATTGAATCTTTTCGGATCCGGTGTCTAAGCAAACAAAGTTTAGAGCGATAACGAAGGCATCCTATCGTAAATCAAGTCAAACGCGACCGAGCTTTTAAGAATTTACCAGAATGTCTGTTGCGTACGTTTTTGACACAGGCAAAAATCCTGAAAATCTTAACAATTTGTCCCCGTGATCGATTTTCGATCATGCATGAGTTGGCACTCTTTCAATACAATATTTGTCAGGTGTAATCCTGGAACAATTTATTTAAATGTCAAGTTACTAAATATTTTGCAATAGCAATTTTATGCTGCTGGGGGTTTCTTGCCTTCCCCCTGCTCTGCTGCCGGTTCTCTTCGTAAATTGACACAATTCTATTTCTGTCTCGCATTGAATTCCCAGGCAGTTCTCCTACACTGTGTAAAATGGCAGAGAGCGCGCTCGGTCCAGTGATCTACAGTCTGTCTTACTGCCGCTGGTACCTGGAGGCGCTGTTCGAAAAGGAGGCTATTCGTTACCCAGAAGTCATGGCGCGCTATGTGCATGGGCTATCGACAAGGAATGGATATACACTGAATAACTACAGCTCTTGTGTAGCAGTCTTATTTGCGATGGGGTTTGCTTACCGAGTGCTGGCTTTGTTGTTTATGTTGTTTACAAATAGAGGGAAGCAACATTAGCTGCATCTTGTTGTTAGAGAAATCTGGAGGAAAGCGTATTATTGTCAAACTTAAGCGTGGCTTTAATTTAGATTATTAGATTTCATTTTTTTTTGCGTGTGTCCTGTGACAGTGAACGCAAGAAAAGGAATTAGACGAGGGAACCAATTTGTGCAAACATTATTTTGTTGTCAGTTGAGAGCATTTATTTCTGTTTTGTTGATTTTTTTCTTTTTCGTCAGCGTGCTCGAAGGTGCCATATATGTTTAACTTGTTAAGTGTCCCGCCAAGTGTGTTGTGATGTACACACAAGGCTTAAAATGACTATGCTAAGAGACTTAGAGGTCATCTCTGTTAGTTCGAAAGTCAGAATCACTATCGTCTAATTTTATGCGCAAGAATGCCGAAACCGGTGATCTTTGTCGGTTGTTGATAAATCACAATTGATGATTAAAAAAGCAAGTGAGGGTTTCATATTTGTCAGGAGATTCGTGGGCTCGAGTAACGGTCACTTTGGAAATGAGCCCGCAAACTTACAAGGCCATAAAATAAGTTTCATGATTGGATATCTGTTAATTATTAAACTGAATATGCCATTCGACCTCCTAATCCAGAATGTTCATGTTTCTGAATAAGAAATGACGAAAGAAGTCTATTTTTTTCCAATAATTTTTGCAATAGCAACTTAGATGAGCAGGTGGCCATGGGTTGTTGTTTTGAGACGCAGCTTAACTGATAGAAATATTTCTGATTAAAAGATCTCAGAAACTGTGATTCTAGCGGTTAATTTTTTGCGATTTACTCGTTGTGAAAAACGTTTTCTAGGACGCGGTTTTCCCTTTTTATCGGTAAAAAGGAGAGGACTTATTCACTGAAAAATGTATGATACGTTGGACCCAAATTTACACCTGTGCTGAAGAAGCTGAAATATTCTCTTCACGTTTCTTCCACGCCCTCGAGCAATAACCACTCACTCTGTGTATAATGCGGAATATTTAGGCTAATTGCATCGTTCCTGTTTTGTGGACATCAACAGAAATCAATCTTTAAGTAAACATCTTACCACACAATCTATTTACATTTAATTAGGGTTGGCTCAGCGATATTCAGTATAACGAATGTCCGTCCAGAATGGGCTGATATCGAGATATCCTTTTAGGAGAATTGATCCATTTATTTGCTTACAGCGCAGGTAAAATAAGTAATATGTCCTATCATGTTTCGCCTATTGATTATTTGCCCCTCCTATTCAGCTGCTCTCGTATCGGCTTTCATCTTTGTGTTCACGGAAGACTTATGAACAGTTTTTTTTGGTCAATTATGAATTTGCCTCACATAATCATCGTTTCGCCGAAGACTGCCAAGCTTTCCATACTCGAGCATTCAAGTCTTGCGGCAACTCAAACCAAATTTGATTTCCTTTAAATTTTCTGTTTTCATTCAGAGTAGTTTTATTTCAATAACTCGAGGGGTTCTGCTTCGAAATACTTTTTTCTTACAATTTTCCGTTTCGATGCATTAACCCCATTGCACTGGACTATATGAGTTAATAGGAGTCAATTGTGGCCAAACGTTGTCATAGGAGTAAGAATCAAGAACTATGAGACTGTATCCAAGGTTTATCGAAAGTCGGGAGAGTATTTCTTTCGTCGGCACTAGTAGATAACACCTCAATAATAAACCTATGCAAGGAGTAATTAAATATGTTTCAGAAAGGAATAAGACTTCCTTCATCTGTCGTAGAGCATTTCAAATGTTGGACGTTTGTTCTTCCCACTCAGTAAAATAAAACCACCTTCTTGTTGGTTTCGTTTGATCATGTGTTACCTTAACAAAAGCGTAAGTAGATGTTCAAAACCCATTCCTATAGTTCATGGAAGAATCTTAGAGGGAGGTTTTAATCTTTTATCCATATTATCTGACAATATTTGGAGGTAAATTTTAGTTTAGGCTTGTCGCCGAAGACATAGTCAATTAAACAAATAGGTTTATCCCATTCTGAAGCTTAGCCGCCTACATTTCCTGTACACCTGTGATATGATAATTAACTAATTTTCCTAACACACTGGTGTTCGAATAAAGAGCTATTTAAAAATATTAACTGGTTAATTCAAGTCACATATAATCATCTTGCTACCGACAGTGACCTCCACACTTTTTTCATGTATTTAAAAACAGTGGATTAAGTGGCTCTGAATACGACAGCTATTTCCTTTTTCGAGGTATGTTTATTCATTTTTATGATTTTTTTCTTTCTTTGGCCTTTTGAAATTCATATTTCAGTAAAAGCCACTTCAAACTGTGTCATAGTGGTGTAAATGAAGAACCTTATTGAAGATACAACCTTCGACAGTTTATAAATCAGCAACTAAGCTCATTGTTAGCAGACTGTTGTTGTGATATTTCAGTACGTGGTTAGGTACGTTTCAGTGCTAATCAAGAAATTTCACAGAAGTAATAAGGCTGTGACGATATGAAAACAATATTGCAACCGAGTAAGTACAATGATATCTATGCAGTGTCTTTTTCTTAAAATTTTTGACCTAAGACTCTGAAATTGGAATTTTGACTGAGGCATTGCGCACGCACTTTTCCTTTAATAGACTTTCAAGAAGCCATATACACGTAAATGCAACTACTTATGATAACAACACCAAAATCGAACAGATTACCTCATGCTTGTGTACTGTGTCTGAAACAGTCCTGAAAAGTCTTCGAATACAGTTTATTCAGATATGCTTACGTTATCCCTTGCAGTCATACGTAAGTGGCGTGTATTGTTGAGAAATATCAATGCCTCAATCGTTAGTCTGCATATGGTTTAATCAAAAAATAAACAAAAAAAAATTATCCGCATCACAAGAAATTGCCAAATAAGGAAACATCGTATAGTTCACTGAAAAATTTGGCAACTTGTTTCCATTTACATAGGTCGTTTGGTAAAGTAATATTTTAGGGGAAACTCAATGGCTTCCAACACAAGCAACATTACTCATTACCTGAAAAGTGAAGATTGGATGTTTGTTCCTGCCTCCCACTGCATTCCATGGCTTGCTGTGCTCGGCACTGTATGTCTGGCCATAGTCATCCTTAATAGCATCTCCATTATTATCTTTGCGAAGCAGCGCCGGCTACAGAGGAAGAGTACATACTTGGTCATCCATCTGGCCATAGTCGATCTCTTGGTCGGGGCGGTTACCGGAACTCTTCGTATTAAATCTTATGGGAGCTTGGCATGCCATCTGTGGGGGAACGATATGCCTAATAGATTTATATTATTCTTAGTAGCACTGTATCATATTGATAAAGTCTCGCTTCTTAAACTCGCTTTTATTTCATTAGAACGAACACACGCAACATTCTGTCCTTTCAAGCATCGTTTTGTTAAGAAATGGGTTTATGGAGTGGTTATAGTTGTCACTTGGTTAGTCCCTGTAATCATGATCTCTATGGTGTCTGGACTATCAATCCTCAATCGCGACATCATAACAATGTTTTGGGTTTACCTTTTGTATACTTCCACCCTTCTTTTGGTTATATTTGCATGCTATGTTTCTATTTATATCAAAGTTCGTTGTGGTCGTTTTGCTCAACTCCATGGTGCAGCTGGCCTGAGGGAAAGAAAACTGACAAGTACAATGTTTCTTGTCACATTTGGATCGTTCCTAACTTTCCTGCCATCGATAGTATGCTACGGCGTGTTTGTTTTTGATTTGAAGCTACTTTTAAGCCTTTCCATTACTTCCCTTTTTCACTATGAAATGGCAATGACTACATTTTTTTTGTTCAACTCGCTAATAAATCCTATAATTTACGCCATACGAATGCCAGAATTTAGAGCGGGTATGTTACAAATAATATTTCGTAGAGCTCCACGCGGTCTACACCCGGTTAACATTCCACTTCAGGACCGTTAATTTGTAATGTTTGGAGAAATATAAAATTGAAAGAAAAAAATTTAAGCTTGAAATAAACGAGGAAAATTCGTGCACGCCTCTTTACATTGCTAACACGGGTCCACGACGGAAAACCAAACGTCAATGATGATGTTCAAAGAAAATACTGTTTGTGAGGTTAAGCATTAAAATGGGAAAAAAATGTTGACTTACCGATTGGGCTGTTATGATGAAATGACTGTGTAGCCAGTAATTTCAATAATCTTAGATAAGGAGTCCATAGTCATTTTTTGACACATAACGGCACAAAAGAACGAAAAGCCTTTGCCTAGATCAGTAAAACGACATTGAAGTGTTTATTTCAGTACCGTTGTTTCCATGTAGAGCACAAACCACCTTTGTCGCTGAAACTGAACAAATTGTTGTAATATTACATTATAACGGAGAGAAATATTAAACATTTTTTTGATGAAGCGTTTTCTTTTGTTTATATTTTTAAAAATTTTTTTTTTGCTGTTTAGCTGCACGTTTTAAACAGAATGCAGTCATTCATATCGAATAGGAATAAAAGTTGGGAAAGAAACACATGAATGATAAAATGCCATTTCCCTTTGTTGAGCAGTTGCTTTTAGTTTGGTTTGGTTTGGTTTTGTTTTGCTCTGCGAATTATCAGCCAGAATGTAAGAGGAAACAGTCAACATTAATGGGAAGTCAAGGACACAAAAACTCCTTTTAACAACCATGGGTGATAATCCCGCTGATAAATCAGTCAATATCCTTTTAAGGGCCCTCTCGTTATTGCGCTACGCAGTAGCCATGCAAAAGCGATTTCATCTCTGGATGTCATATTTTTGCATTTTTAATGCTCAAGCACTAATTTCACTTTGTCAATTTCACTTTAACCTTTGCGCATGGAGAAAAGTTAATGGCTAGATTTCACTACATATTTCTCACTTGTTCAAATAAATCCTTGCGCTACCCTTGTATCAATATTGCTTACACCCCACTTCTGATAAATCAGTGGCAAAAAAGCGATGATCTCTCGTTTTTTAGGACTTCGAAACGTTTCGCTATACATTCCTTTCTTGTGAGTTGCAATGTTTGCCCCGTGGCGATCCCAGAAATCCTTGCGCAAACATAAGGATCCGATTACTGGCAACTCATTCATTACTGCTTGGTGGATGTAAGATTACGCTGTGAGGTGATCATCCCGCGTAATAAGCGCCGTGGCGAAAATTTACGAGTCAAATTATCCATAAGGTCAAATTCTCAATAAAAATACCTCGGCAGGTTATTTCTTTTATTTTGAGGAAACTAGCAGTTATTGGGTGGACACCAGCACCAGTGAGGACTTGAGGCTGTACGCTGTTTTCCATCCATCGTTTGTGCCTTACTCTCGCGCAATAAAAACCCGCTTTGTGTACTGATGCGGAAGACGTCCTGTTTATTATAATTGGTGCAAGTTTAATTTCTTTATCAAAAAGACAAAGGCGAAAGGCACAAAGACTTAATAACAATTTTTTTTGTCAATTATGAATTTACTTCACATAATCATCGTTTGGCCGAAGACTGCCACGCTTTCCATACTGGAGCCCTCGTTTACTCAATTCTTGCGGCAACTCAAACCAAGTTGATTTCCTTCGAACTTTTTGTTTACATTTCGGGTATTTCTATTTCAATACTTCAAGCTGTAGACATCTCAAAAATTCTGCACTCTAAACGGGAATTTTTTTTCTTTTATATATATATTTATATGTACATTTTTTTTAAAACAATTTTCCGTTCCATTGCTCTAACCTCTTTGCACTGACAGTTCATCAGTGAGCAACGGTAGACAGAGAGAGCTAGCGGATTGTCGCGGTAACATTCACTTTGCGTGGTCAGGTAAATAATTGTGCTCTTCAAGACATCTCACCGAAATTATTAAGCTATGATGGCATGAAAATAAGATTGCAACCGAAAAGTAACTCGTGAGCTTCAAAGTACGATCAAAGTTTTTTTTACTGAAGACTCTTAAATTGGATTATTTAACCATGCCATTGTTCAAGCATTTTCTGCGATTACAGACTTTTAAGAATCAACATACTTCTAACCGCAAATAGCTTTTATATTGATAACGAAATCGGATTAAATACCGGGATCTCTGTCGTCCGGATAATGACAAAAGGAAGATAGATGAATTTAGTAATGATAAACTGTTCACACAAAGGGAAACGTGAAGCAACTGGTGGATGATTCATGCTAACCAGTAAGTATCTGCATCTTAATCCATACATGGCATTAAGACCAGATCAAATCTCACCTAAAGATCTTAACCTGTCACAGGGATCTCTTATCAAAGGCTTGTTTGAGGTTTTTAAAAAGAGCAAGGATTGTTGTAAGTTCCCTCAGCAGTGGAAGGAATCTTCAGTTATACCTATCTTTAAAAAAGGGAATAGACTGGACCCTTACAATTTTCTACCAACATCTTTGCATAGTGCTCCAGGAAAACTGCTAGAGAGGGTAGTATGCAAGTTTTTAGATTATCATATTATTTCTAATGGTATCTTAACTAATAGGCAATGGGGTTTTAGGAGAGGATACTCTACTGAAAGCCTTCTCCTCCATCTCACTAAGTCCTGGAGGATAGCTTTGGATACAGGTCACAAGGTTGGAGTCTTATTCATTGATTTTCGCAAAGCTTTTGATTGTGTGGACCACATAATTCTTGCAGAAAAACTTAAAGCAGCCGGTGTATCGGGTTATATGTGGGGCTGGATCAATGATTATCTCACCAACTGTATGCAAAGGACTCAAGTTAATAACGTTAGATCAGGTCTAAAACCTGTTAGAGTTGGAGTTCCTCAAGGATCTTTGCTTGGCCCTAGACTGTTAAGACTGATTTTGAGCACTAAGCCCCTCATATAGGTCCTATGAAACCTCTGAAGTGGGGCGACGACATCATTCAGTATGTATCCTCCTCTGTGTACCTTGGAGTTACAATCGATGACAAATTATCTTGGTCTCAGCATATCAAACCAACTCGTTCTTCGTTTCACCTGAAAGTTAAAATGCTGAGACGTATAAGTTTCAAATCTATTTCAGAAACTATTTAATTTAAGACAGTAATCCCAAGTGTCTTATATGGAATTGTGATATAGGGGCCTGGCACCAAGCTTAAAAAATTAGAAATGATACATATTAGAGCTGCTAGACTGATGTATAAGTTACCAAAATGCATGAAGGATGATGAGATATTAGCAAGAGTTGGGTGGATGCCTCTTGAGTATTTCTATAAGTTTCGTATTCTAACAATTACTCACGTGGCATTTTATTGGTTTGCCTTAAATGAAGTAAATTCCTTGGTTGTTGAGTGCTCTAATAGTTAAGATCTTAGAAAATCGCTAAATATTTTAATTGATAGACCTAATGCTGAACTTGGCCGTAGTTCTTTTGCACATAGGGCAGCAATTGCATGGAAGTCCTTACCGGATAATTTAAGACACTTTTTCAATCCAATTGCTTTTAAAAACAGGCTTAAAAAGGCAAAAAATGATGTTGTTAATATAAATTTTGGAAAGGGGGGTGGCTCTGTTGTTTATAACAAGAATTCAAATTTCCACTATTTCTGATATATTATGACACATTTATATTTATATTCATTCTGTTTCTTATTTAAGACTTAACTCTAGGTTTATTTATTTATTTTTATTTTATAATATAGTAGGGTCCGCATCAGATGTAAAGTTAGAGTGCCAGTGGTTTAATATTTACTCTCATACTTACTTTTATTCCTATTTGGTCAACTTTACATTGCAGTGAAGCCGCAGCTGGTGTCAACAGGATAAGTTACTTTGTGGCTGTCAATGTCGCTCAGATTCCCATAATCGTCATCACTCCTGTTGTTTATTTGAGCCTGCTGTACCCACTGATTGCACCGAGAGGTAGAAATCGATGTCGTTTGATCTGATAGGTATGGGTTTTCATTACTATTGGAATAGCACGGTCCTCTGTTACTCTTAATTTTATTCCTATTTGGTCAACTTTACATTGCAGTGAAGCCGCAGCTGGTGTCAACAGGATAAGTTACTTTGTGGCTGTCAATGTCGCTCAGATTCCCATAATCGTCATCACTCCTGTTGTTTATTTGAGCCTGCTGTACCCACTGATTGCACCGAGAGGTAGAAATCGATGTCGTTTGATCTGATAGGTATGGGTTTTCATTACTATTGGAATAGCATGGTCCTCTGTTTCTCTCTCCTATCAACCTGATAATTTTTAAAGGCCCCCTGTGTATTTTTTTTCCAATTTTTTCCCCTTTCGGCGTCTACAATTAAAAAATGGAGAAGCCTTGACTGTGCTCTGTTCTGTTGTAAAGCACGCGGAAGGCGGCTAGAGCACGAAAGAAGTGCAGGGGGAAACACTCGACTGCGTCTCGTGTCTCTCCCTACTTCTTGAGTGCTCTAGCCGCTTCCTAAGTGCTTTACAACAGAACAGAGCACAGTCAAGGTTTCTCTATTTGTTTTATAATAAAGAATCCGTTAAATTCCCCAAGAATTACTTTCAATTTTCAAAACAAATCTTATTTCCAAAGCGAACAACAGTGTCGTCAGCATGCTCTATACTCTCATAAAGCACGCTACAATAAGCCAATCAGAATTCCTGTTAGAATGGTTCAAATAATCTGATTGGCTGCACAAGACTAAAGCTGTCAAAAATGTCAAACCATCAAAGTTCATATTCTGCAATAGTTTACAAGCTAAAATAGCTCGGCATGTCGAATTTAACACTTTTGCCTGAAGTTTTTTAGTTTCTAATACAGGATCTGAAAGTGAAATTTTCAGTGAAATTCGGCCCAATCGTGGCTCACAAAAATACGCAAGTTATTTCACATGACAAGTAGAAAACAAACTGTTCAAGGCGAGTGTATTATGAATGAACAACAGCCTAATTCACTAAGACAAAAAGATCGCTCGGAATGACAGCGCCGTAAAACTCGGTTGCAGTGACTGATCTGGCCTTCCACTCAACGCATCGGAAAGGTAATCAGGGCAAGCTCTTATTTTTTCACTCGAAGGGCAGTCGATTTAGTTCCTGAGGCTTGCTCCACTGCGATGACCGAAGATCGCCATGATTAGCTAGCCGCGATAGACCTTAAGTCGCTCTGACGCCGTCATGATTAGAATGAATTTTAACAGTTATGCCAGGTTATATTTTTTTTATAATTCCTGTTTTTTTCTATTTGAAATCGAAACTTTATATACTATACAAGTGTTAGCTGTGTTTGATTTTAATTAACGTACGTAAACTCGCAATCTAACTGAGCGTGAAAACCGTAAAAAAAAATCGGACTGTCTATCTTGTTTTATCTTTGAGGATTTTTGTCTCTGCTCACGTTACAGTAACGTAAATTACTGCGCCTGGCATTTTTGCAAAGCTTTGCTCGCTTGTTCCGAAATTTCACTTTTATTAACGAAAGAAAAGCTAGAAAGAAGTCCCGGAAAAGGTCGGACATAGTACGATTTGGCAGATGGCGTGGCAGCTTTAGCTCAGTTCTATTCTCTGTACTCTCATAGAGCACGCTCTTTCAACCAATGACAGTACGTGTTATATCCGAGCTTTATCATAAATGTCCATAGTCGACCAAAATAATAATGTCCGTTAGTGCGATATTTGACGTTAGGCCAGAAAGTCAGCGAATCTTAGGGTAGGTAGCATTGGCCGAACAGTCGCACAGTATGAGATAATAAACAATTCTTGATCTCTTGCGCACAGTTATACCTCCCTCCACCCCCTCTTTACCTTTCAAACTTAGATCTACGTGTCTGTTGTAATTTTTTTGAAAATTTTCTTAGCTTACTTCCAATCACATTATGCCGTCACTTTTGGAGTTCAGTTCAACTGCACTGGAGCAGGATACTGCATATCCGCTATCTTCAGCCCCAAAAACTCACAGATGGCATCTGTTACTTTTGCGCTCATCTCCTCTCTTGTGGCAGGTAAGCAAAGGAAAGGTTATCGTGACAAACAGTAATACGAGGGGGAGGTAGAAGAGGGATGGGACGATAGAGAATGGAACTTAAGAAAATTTGTATTGATGCGTCACGTTAATCATTTTGAATTCGCTGCTTTGAGTTATTGTATTGGTTTGCTACCTTTGGGCTACAGGACATTACTTATCGCCTGAGGAAGAGGGTGGAGAATTTTGGGGGATCGTATGGTTAAGGGGGAGGGCGGAGGGCAGAGGGAAGAATCAGTCGTCACCAATAAGGGGGGGGGGAATCAAGAAAGTTGACCGCAAATGAGGGGGAGAGGGGGTCATAAGGATACGACAGAGCTTTAAAGGATCAAGTAAATTTTATCGTGACAAAACCATAATCCTTCCCCCCCCCCCTCTCCCGGCGGTGAATAATGACCGGCCCTTACCTCACCTCACCTCTGTCTCGAATATGACGAAATTCTGAAAAAAGTCCCAGTTGCTGATAATTACTTGCGCTAAAAGTTCAATTCTAGGACATTATATTGTTTCGGATTCGGTGTCTGGGCAAACAAAGTTTAGAGTGATAACGAAGGCAACCCATCCTAAACCAAGCCAAACGCAAATGAGCTTTTAAAAATTTACCAGAATGTCTGTTGGCTACGCTTTTGGCACTGGCAAAAGCTCTTTAAAATCTTAACAATTTGTCGTGATGGATTTGCGATTATGTATGAGTTGGCACTCTTACAATGTAATATTTGCCAGGCGCGATCCTAGAACGATTTATTTAAGTGTCGTTACTAAATATTTTGCAATAGCAATTTTATGCTGCTGAGGGTTTCTTGCCCTCACCCTGCTCTGCTGCCGGTTCTCTTCGTAAATTGACACAATTCTATTTCTGTCTCGCACTGAATTCCCAAGCAGTTCTCCTACACTGTGTAAAATTGCAGAGAGCTTGCTCGGTCCAGTGATCTACAGTCTGTCTTACTGCCGCAGGTACTTGGAGGCGCTGTTTGAAAAGGAGGCTATTCGTTACCCATGGCGCGCCATGTGCATGGGCTATCGACAAGGAATGGTTATACGCTGAATAACTACAGCTCTTGTGTAGCAGTCTTATTTGCCATGGGATTTGCTTACCGAGTGCTAGCTTTGTTGTTTATGTTGTTTAAAAATAGGGGGAAGCAACATTAGCTACATCTTGTTGTTAGAGAAATCTGGAGAAAAGCGTATTATTGTTAAACTCAAGGGTGGCTTTAAATTAGATGATTAGATTTCATTTTTTTGCGTGTGTCCTGTGACAGTGAACGCAAGAAAAGGAATTAGACGAGGGAGCAAACTTGTACAAACATTATTTTGTTGTCAGTTGAGAGCATTTATTTCTGTTTTGTTGATTTTTTTTTTCTTTTTCGTTAGCGTGCTCGAAGGTGCCATATATGTTTAACTTAGATATAGTTTGATGCTACTCTGGTTTGCAGATTTAATGAATGTAACCGAAGAAGTTAACATGTTAAGTGTCCCGCCAAGTGTGTTGTGATGTACACACAAGGCTTAAAATGACTATGCTAAGAGACTTAGAGGTTAGAGGTCACCTCTGTTAGTTCGAGAGTCAGAATCACTATCGTCTAATTTTATGCGCAAGAATGCCGAAACCGGTGATCTTTGTCGGTTGTTGATAAATCATAATTGATGATTAAAAATGCATGTGAAGGTTTCAAATTTGTTAGGAGATTCGTGGGCTCGAGTAATGGTCACTTTTGAAATGAGCCCGCAAACTTACAAGGCCAAAAAATAAGTTTGATGATTGGATGTCTGTTAATTATTAAACTGAATCTGGCATTTGACCTCCAAAGCCAGAATGTTCATGTTTCTGAATAAGAATATCGATAATGTTGGTTGTCGGTTAGTATTTACTTGTCCGCCCTAATCGGTAACTCTTTTTCGTATTTTCTCGGTAGTCAGTTGTATTTTTCCATCTTTGTCGCTAAACAATTAACCCGATCCAGATCTTCTTCACACATCATCAAAGCGATCGCTAACAAGTGATCGCTAACGTTTTAAAAGAGTCTTATTTTTCAAATAATTTTTGCAATAGCAACTTAGATGTGCAGGTGGCCATGGGTTGTTGTTTTGAGACGCAGCTTAACGGATAGAAATATTTCTGATTAAAAGATCTCGGAAACTGTGATTCTAGTGGTTAATTTTTTGCGATTCCTCGTTGTGAAAAACGTTTTCTAGGACGCGGTTTTCCCTTTTTATCGGGAAAAAGGAGGACTTATTCACTGAAAAATGTATGATACGTTGGACTCAAATTAACACCTGTGCTGAAGCAGTTAAAATATTCTCCACGTTTCTTCCTCGCACTCGAGCAATAACCACTCACTTTGTGTTCAGTGCGGAACATTTAGGCTAAATGCATCGTTCCTGTTTTGTGGACATCAACAGAAATCAATCTTTAAGTAAACATCTTACCACACAATCTATTTACATTTAATTAGGGTTGGCTCAGCGATAGTCAGTATAACGAATGTCCGTCCAGAATGGGCTGACATAGAGATATCCTTTTAGGCAAATTGATCCATTTACTTGCTTACAACGCTGGTAAAATAAGTAACATATCCTATCATATTTGGCCTATTGATTATTTTCCCTTCCTATCCAGCTGTTCTCGTATCGGCTTTCATCTTTGGGTTCACGGAAGACTTATTAACAGTTTTTTTTAGTCAATTATGAATTTACCTCATATAATCATCGTTTCACCGATGACTGCCATGCTTCCCACACTCGAACTCTCGTTCATTCAAGTCTTGCGGCAACTCAGACTAAAGTTGATAGTTTTTTAATTTTCTGTTTACATTTCGAGTAATTTTATTTCAATAACTCGAGGGATTCTGCTTCGAAATATTTTTTTCTTACAATTTTCCCGTTTCAATGCTCTGACCGCATTGCACTGGACTATATGAGTTAATGGGAGTCAACTGTGGCAAAACGTTGTCATAGGAGTAAGAATCAAGAACCATGAGACTGTATCCAAGGTTTATCGAAAGTCGGGAGAGTATTTCTTTCGTCGGCACTAGTAGATAACACCTCAATAATAAACCTGTGCAAGGAATAATTAATTATGTTTCAGAAAGGAATAAGACTTCCTTCACCTGTCGTGAGGCATTTCGAATGTTTAACGTTTGTTCGTCCCACTTAGTAAAATAAAACCACCTTCTTGTTGGTTTCGTTTGATCATGTGTTTCCTTAACAAAAGCGTAAGTAGATGTTCAAAACCCATTCTCTTAGTTCACGAAAGAATCTTAGAAGAAGGTTTTAATCTTTTATCTGTATTATCTGATAATATTAGGAGGTAAAATCTAGTTTAGGCTTGTCGCCGAAGACATAGTCAATTAAACAAATAGGTTTATCCCATTCTGAGGGCTAGTTCCTGTGCACCTGCGATATGATAATTAACTAATTTTCCTTGTACACTGGTGTTTGAATGAAGAGCTATCTAAAAATATTAACTGGTTAATTCACGTCTCATATAACCATCTTACTACCGACAACGACCCCCACACACCTCTTTCATGTATATAAAGAGAGTGGATTAAGTGACTCTGAATACGACTGCAATTTCTTTTCAAGGTATGTTTATTCATTTTTATAATTTTTTTCTTTCTTTGGCCAATTCAAACTGTGGTATAGTGGTTTGAAAGAACATTATTATTGGAGATATAACCTTCGACACTTCAACTAAGCTCATCATTAGCAGACTGTTATTGTGATATTACAGTATGTGGTTAGGTACGTTTTTGTGCTAATCAAGAAATTTCGCAGAAGTAATAAGGCTGTGACGGTATGGAAACAATATTGCAACCGGGTAAGTACAATAATATCTAAGCAGTGCCTTTTTAAAAAGTTTTTGGCCCAGGACTCTAAAATTGGAAATTTGACCGAGGCATTGCGCAAGCACTTTTCCATTTACAAACTTTAAAGAAGCCATATACATGTAAATGTAACTACCTTTGATAACGACACCAAAAATCGGACTAATTACCTCATGCTTGTGTGCCAGTGGTTGAAACAGCCCTGTCAAGTCGTCGAATACAGTTTATTCAGATATGTTCCCATTATCCCTTGCAGTCATACGTAAGTGGCGTGTATTGTTGAGAAATATTTAAGTCTCAATCGTTATTGTCTACACATGGTTTAATCAGAAAAAAAAAAACTTTCTTAGCATCGCAAAAACAAGCCAGGTCAGGAAAGATTCTGTCGTTCATTGAAAATTTAACAACTTGTCTCCATTTGTAGGTCGTTTGGTGAAATAATATTTCAGTGGAAACTCAATGGCTCCCAACACAACTAACATTGCTCGTTACCTTCCTGCCTCCCACTGCGTTTCATGGTTTGCTGTGTTCGGCATTGTATGTCTGGCCATAGTCATCCTTAATATCATCACCATTATTATATTTGTGAAGCAGCGCCAGCTACAGAGGAAGAGTACATACTTGATTATCCATCTGGCCATAGTCGATCTCTTTGTCGGGGCGGTTAGTGGGCCTCTTTGGATTGACTTTTTTATGAGTTGGTACTGCGATCTGTGGGAGTACGATAGGCCTGATAGCATTTTGTTATTCGTACTAGGGAGGGCTACTGGGTATCATATTGATAAAGTCTCGCTTCTTAACCTCGCTTTTATTTCATTAGAACGAACACACGCAACATTTTGTCCTTTCAAGCATCGTTCTGTAAAGAAATGGGTTTATGGAGTGGTTATAACTGTTACTTGGTTATTCCCTGTAGTCGTGATGTCTTTAGTGTTTGGACTGATAAACTTCAATCACGTCAGCTTTAAAATTACTTCGGTCCTTTTCTCATATCTTTCTATCCTTCTTTTAGTTATATTTGCATGCTACTTTCTCATTTATATCAAAGTTCGTGGTGGTCGTTTTGCTCAACTCCATGGCGCAGCCGGCCTGAGGGAAAGAAAACTGACAAGTACAATGTTTCTTGTCACATTTGGATCGTTCTTAACTTTCCTGCCGCAAATGGTTTACTGGGGTGAAGTGGCGTTTGATTTTAAGCTACAATCCAGCCTTCCCACCAATTACGCTTTTCACATTTCAATGGCGGTGTATGTTTTTTTTGTCTTCAACTCGCTAATAAATCCTATGATTTACGCCATACGGATGCCAGAATTTAGAGCAGGTATATTACAAATAATATTTCGTAAGACTCTACGCCGTTCGAACCCGGTCAACATTCCTCTTTAGGATCGTTAATTTATAATGTTTGGAGAAATATAAAATTGAAAAAAAAAATTAAGCTCGAAGTAAACAAGGAAAATTCTTGCGCGCTTCTCTACATTGCTAACACGGGTCCATTATGGAAAACTAACGTCAATGATGATGTTTAAAGAACATGTTTGTTAGGTTTAAAATTATGGGGATAAAATATTGACTCACTGATTGGGCTGTTATGATGAAATAACTGTGTAGCCAGTAATTTCAATAATCTTAGATATAGAGTCCATGGTCATTTTTTTTCTCACATAAAGGCACAAAAGAATCAAAAGCCTTTACCTTGATCAGTAAAACGACATTGAAGTGTTTATTTCAGTACTGTTGTTTCCATGTAGAGTACATACTACTTTTGTGATGACACCGCTGATATCAATCAATCAATGAATTTTAAAGAAGCATTTTTTACATTGTTGTAGATACGTCTCACTAAGGACGGTACATAAAACGGACGAGTTTACTTAAGGAAACCCGAAAATGTGATAATATAGACAGCTATGACCGGCTGAATGCTTATGTTAGTATTGGTTGTTATTTGTAATGACTGACTACTCAATACGTGGGTTAAAAATTGAAAGCCAACACTCGTTATTACAAGAGAAAAGAAGCTCAAAGACAATTCTTTAGAAATTGTAGCGTGACATGGATGATCTCTACAGAAATAAAAGCAGAGAAAGATACAAATGAATGATAAAATAAAACCTCCCTTTGTTGAGTAATTGAGTTTAGTTTGGCTTGGTTTTGCTGTGCGAATTATTAGTCAGAATGTAACAGAAAACAATCACCATAAGTAGGTAGTGAAAGAAACAAACACTATTTTTACAACCATAGGTGATGATCCCGCTAAAAAATCAATTAATATTCTCAATTTAGGGCCCTAGATTCTTTTTTGCCACTGCGCTACGCAGTAGCCATGCGAAAGCGATTTCATTTCCGGTTTCCATATTTTTGTATTTTTATTCTAAAGCACATCATTCCAATCTCCTGCTGCCTTGAGGTAGTTGTTAGAACCTTTTTTCTTTTTGCTGTTGCATTAAAACTAATATTTCTAAAGTTCGAGATCATTACGGGATGTCAATTTCACTATAACCCTTGCGCATGGAAAAAAGTTAATGGCTAGATTTCACCACGTATTTCACGGTTATTCAAACAAAACCTTGCGCTACCCTTGTATCAATATTACCACCCCCATTTCTTTTAAAACAGCGGAAAAAAAGCGATGATCTCTCCCCAAAATCGTTTTTTTTTTGGATATCGAAATAATCCCTTGCCATACATTCCTTTATTGCGAGTTGCAATATTTGCCCCGTGGCAATCCCAGAGATCTTTGCGCAAACACAAGGATCCGATTACTGGCAACTCATTCATTACTGAGTAGTGGGTGTGAGACCACGCTGTGAGGTGATCATTCAGCGTAGTAAGTGCCGCGCCGTGCGCTGTTTTCAATCCAACTTTTGTGCCTTATTCTCGGGCAATAACACTAACATCTTTTGAGAAGGGGAGGCTAGAATGACCCCAAGGATCCACCCTCTCTACCCCGGAAATTATATAATTATTAAACTGAATCCGGAATTTAAAGTAGTTAGTATTTAATTGTCCGTCCCAATCGGTAATTCCTTTTTGCATTTTGTTGGTAGTCAGTTATATTTTTACGCATCATCAAAGCAACATTAATAAGTGATCACTAATTTTCAAAAGAACCGTATTTTTCGAATGACTTTTGCAATAGCAACTTAGATGCGCAGGTAAAAAGTTCTGCTTCAAAATGTTTTTTTTTCTTACAATTTTCCGTCTCATTACTCTGACCCATCGCACCGGACTATATGGGTTAATGGGAGTCAACTGTGCATATACTCCTGATTGGCAAAACGTTGTCATAGCAGTAAGAATCAAGCACTATGAGCTCATCGTCAGCAGACTGTCGTTATGATATTACAGAACGTGGTTAGGTACGTTTTAATGCTAATCAAGAAATTTAATAGAAGTAATAGGGACTTTAAGATGCAGGCTCTACTACGGCGACCGGAAGTCTACTCTTTAAACCCGTCGGACTGCGCATGTCCAAGGTGGGAATTCACGCCGTACTCTTGCCATCTGCTACGGCAAAATCGTCTCGTTCCCGTAGTGGTGAGTACGTCAGAATTTGCCGTAATATTGTGTTTGAAGTCTTAATTATTTGAATTTTTCCTTGCGATTAAATCGATTTCGTTTCTTTACGAATTGATAAATCATAGCTAAGACGAAAATTGGTCAAAATGTATCTGTAGAAAAAAGATGTCAAAAAAAGGGGCAATGGTAAGTATTTTTTTATCGTTTTCGTTCGTTTTAATTTTTTTTGACTCAGTCGAGTTCTTCGGTTTGCTTTTCCGGCACTAAGCTGGTGCATGGGTACTGATAACAAGTTATTAAAAATTTCATTCATTTCTGTTAATTTTGATTTTTATAACAGGCCAATGGAGTGGACAACAGCGCACGACGTGTTGCTGTGCAGAGAAATTTTTCTACAAGAGTTTTACAAGTTCAAGAAAGGAAGCAATGAAAGAGGAAGAACTTGGACGCAAATTTCCGAAAATCTCAACTGTGTAACTGCAGTCAAATTCAAAGTAAATCAAAGGGCGATGAGAAAGAGATTTGACTTTCTACTTGGAAGATCTCGACAGCAAAGTAGAGAAGAAGCAAAAGCATGTGGTGCATGTCTCGAACCAACAGAGCTCGACGTACTGTTAGAAGAAATGTCTGAAAGAGAGAAACTAGCAGAATCAACGAGAGAATCAGTTGTAGTAGCAAGAGCGTAGAAACAGATCGCAAAAAAGCCGAAGAGAAGCGTTGCCAAGCCTTGGAAAGAATTGGTGAAACTAAAAGAAGGGCTAATGAAGAATGAAAGAACAGCGAAAAGGCAGCGAAGAAGCGGAGCTGATGTTACCGAATTTCTATGGAAAAAGTCAGAAAAGGAGCTTAAGATCCGTCAAGAGGAGCTCGCTTTGAAAGCAGGAGAAGTTGAAAACGAAAAAGAGAAGCAAGCGAGATGTTAAAGACCCTGGATACTATGATTGCAAACATGGCAAAACAACAAGATCAGATGCAAACACTTCAGATGGCTTTTTAGCAGCAACAGCAACAACAAACACAGACTATGATGGTGTTGTTAGAAAGACTTACGAAAAAGTAATAACGAACTAGTTTTCCGACAGAGATGACATCGCATTAATTTACTCTTCCTTGTAAATTTGTTGCATCTTCAAGTTACTGATTTTGTTTGTTAAATGTCATTTTGCAATCTCTGTTTTTTTAAAGTCGGTGTAAATTCTGTTGTGTTCTGCAAATATGATTTCCCCCTATTTTGTTGGAAATTTGTTCAGTGGTTTACACTATTCAAGATATATCTTAAATGAGTAAATTATTTCAGTGCTAACAACTATACTTTCTCTTTGTTCGGTTTAAAAAAAAACCATAGTATCATGCAAAGTAAGTAAAAAGTCCGGAAGGTTACACCGAAAGAACTCAGAAGTGTTCTTTCCATACAGGCAAGTAAGGCTGTATCTTAAAAGTGCGCAAACGATATATATTTTGTGAAAAGATAGAGGGGCCGCAGCCAGGATAAAACATCTTGTAAAATTTAAAAAACGATCTCTGGCTAAAACTTTTAAAAATACGAGCTTTCGGCTGTTTGCGCTACAGCCTTCAACGGGTAAAATGATAAAAAGTTAAGAAATACTAGGTGTGAAGTACAAAGTAGGAAATTAAAAATGCTAATAACTAAGAATGTTTGTTAAAAATACTAGGTGTGAAGTACAAAGTAGGAAATTAAAAATGCTAATAACTAAGAATGTTTGTTAAAAAGAATGTTGTATTGTCCGGGCAAAGGACAGGAATTGTTGTCCGCATTGGGAGTTAACTTGGAATGCCACGCTTCTAGTGTTTTTCTTGTTCTAAAACTGCCTTTGTCAATAATAGATGCATTATCAAAGTCTATTGCGTGATTATTGGCCCAGACGTGATTGGAAATTCTTGAGCCTTTTACCGCGGTTTTCACATTTCTGAGGTGTTCTTTCTTTCTTGTGTTGAAGGCCCTGCCAGTCTCACCAATATAACACCATGAACAGTCACCACAAGGAATTTTATAAACAACATTTGTTTGAGATTCCAATAATGGTCGAAATTTTGGGGCCGGGAACTGTTGTTGGAGGGTGATAAGTGGTTTGTTCACCACTGTGATGTCGTGTTTTTTGAGGACACGAGTCAGAAATAAATAATAAACACAAGGCCAGCACAGCAGCAACCCTTCTACACAGAGCCCTAAAGCTACCCAACTCCTCCGAAGGAAAAGAACGAGAACTAAATCGAGTTTATTCAGCACTTGAGTCTAATGGTTATCCATCGATTTTCATTAAAAACATTCAGACCAAAAAAACCCGACGCTCAACAGTGTTGTCCCCGGAGGAACTTGTTGGCACATTTTTCAAGATGGTCGAGGCGTCCGAATCACGCAAGTCGTTCGCCTCTCTTCCATACATTAAAGGCGTAACAGAACCTCTGACTCGTGTCCTCAAAAAACACGACATCACAGTGGTGAACAAACCACTTATCACCCTCCAACAACAGTTCCCGGCCCCAAAATTTCGACCATTATTGGAATCTCAAACAAATGTTGTTTATAAAATTCCTTGTGGTGACTGTTCATGGTGTTATATTGGTGAGACTGGCAGGGCCTTCAACACAAGAAAGAAAGAACACCTCAGAAATGTGAAAACCGCGGTAAAAGGCTCAAGAATTTCCAATCACGTCTGGGCCAATAATCACGCAATAGACTTTGATAATGCATCTATTATTGACAAAGGCAGTTTTAGAACAAGAAAAACACTAGAAGCGTGGCATTCCAAGTTAACTCCTAATGCGGACAACAATTCCTGTCCTTTGCCCGGACAATACAACATTCTTTTTAACAAACATTCTTAGTTATTAGCATTTTTAATTTCCTACTTTGTACTTCACACCTAGTATTTTTAACAAACATTCTTAGTTATTAGCATTTTTAATTTCCTACTTTGTACTTCACACCTAGTATTTCTTAACTTTTTATCATTTTACCCGTTGAAGGCTGTAGCGCAAACAGCCGAAAGCTCGTATTTTTAAAAGTTTTAGCCAGAGATCGTTTTTTAAATTTTACAAGATATATATTTTCCCTACCGAGCTCAAACAAGGTTTTAAGTTCTTTGTAAAATCTAAAAACTTTCATTTAAATAGTTTACAATGTCTCCGAAGAGCCATTGAGCCAGAAGACCTTCATTTGAGGAGTCAAAACTGCATTTCTGAGTGGGCCCCAGAGGTTCACTCGCGAAGGATAAGCCGGATCACCGTATATACACAGAGGCCGTCCAGATAGCGAAAGGGCATATCGGTTGAGATCTGCCAACAGATTGGAGTCTGCCAACATCCCGGCATCATGTCTTCTTCCCTCTGAAAAATACAATGTTAATTAATAACTCAGAATTAGTAAGTACGTCGTAAATAAAGTTGCATTTGCTGTTGCCTCACTCTTAGAATAAATCATTTGTTACAAAAACCATACAAAACACATAAGCAAACATAAATATTGGAATGCAAACACTCTAAAGTACCCACCAACAGGTCCAAACATATTATTAATCATTCCGTCTGAGGTTACGACAGACTGAAATTTGCTAGCATGGACACGGGTAAGCCCGTTGTGGACGATTCTTTGGTTGCATTCTGGTCTAGATATAGGCCAATCAGTTCCGTCGACAAACCCGAAGCAGTTATCCAGTGGTGCTTCCTTTCTGTGAACTACATCGGCGTAGTATTCCAGATTCCTGGGTCTAATGAGTAGTATTCTAGATTTCATTGTTGAATACGATGACCATGAGTTGCATAAATGTAATCCAACACTTCATTTGTTATCTTGCTGATAACAGGAAAAGGCCAGGCTTGGCGAACCATTGTACCATGTCGCTGTACCGACATGGATAACACATGCCTTTTAACAGCATACATAAAGCTTCTTCTCCATCACAAACACTCCCTTGGCTGCATCCTACGGTTGCAGGAATTTGTAGAGCCTCAGCAAGTACCGCTAAGTGCATTTTTTAAACCCTAAACTGTGCCAAACATTCGTCGTCACTAAAATTCTCGAGTCATACGGAATTTCTAAGGTTTTGAAATTCGTAACCAGTGTAAGGCAGCAAAAATTCGTCATCACTAATGTAATTTATGTCATAACAAAGACGGATTAACTCTGTATTGCTAGCTTGAAGGGTGACATTTTTGCCAATAAAATGACTGCACAACAACGCTTTGAGCTCTGAGCTTTTCGCCGTATTGTCACTGCTCCTTAGCAATTCGTGCTTGGCGGGAAATACACCGTACTCACCCTAATCCATCGCGACCAAGGTAGCCGTAATAAAGATTCACCGTACCGTATCTTAAAGTCCCTAATCTCCTGGCATGGCGCGAGTTGTTTGCGAACCTTTATGAGCTAAAATCTCCTATTTGATTTTGGGAGGAATACAACCGCTTTGAGCGAATTTATAGGGTATATGGATTTGACCGATTTTCGTCAAATTTCGCCGAAACATCCTTGGAATAATGGCAAACGAAAGTGTGTCGGGAAATTTTGATATTTGAAATATTTGTCGTGGGTGTCCATTTACGCAGCACGACTCGCATATATAGCTACTCCAACTTTAGATAACGATATCTACACAACCTATCAGAATATCGAAAAAGCCTGACACGCTTTTGTGTATTGATGCCTTGTGAATGAGACTGTGCAGCCATTTTGCTCGTGCTGCAGCATTCGATACCCGATAGTTTCAATGGACGAACCTTAGGTGGTCTCGCGCCTTAATGATTACATGATTGCAACTAATGTTCACCGCAAACTCCTTTACACGAACAATGTGCTTTGAAAACTTCCGCTCTGTCATCGCTCTCCTTGAAGATTACGGCTAAAAATGAGATTCTTCGCTTTTTCTTAAATATCTGTAGCAATGTGCTTCGACTTAGAAATCCTGTGACGGCTGACATGCGTAAATATCATAAACATACCCTTCTCGAAAAAACCTATAGCTTTTCTCTCCAGCATTCTTTTTTCAGCCTCGCTCAAGCCACAAAGACCAAGTTGTTGGACTAAATTTTGGGAACTGATTCCTTGAGGATTTCGACCAGGTCTGCTGTTATGTGATTAAAACAACTACAGTAACGCACGTGATTTACACAGAGATTACAAGCAGCCGCGTTTTGAAACAAACCAAAGTGTTGGGATTAGTTTCTAAAGAAACTATGGTGCTGCGTCGGTAGGGATACATGAAAATAATTTGGTTTCATCAAACAAGTTGACAAAGTGAATTAACCACTGTAGTTAATTTACTTTTATCAATCGACTCGTTTGATAAAGCAAATTATATACAAAAGTGAGTTTTGTTGTCACGCAACGTGAGCACACAATTCAATCTCACGCGTGAGTTAGCCGAATTTGTATATTACACTATGCTCCGTATCACATTAACATAGCTGGAGACGCTTGGTCTGATAAACATTAATTTCAGTTTGTCAAGAAACCATAACTTATTCCTTGTAGTTATACTTTAGGCTGAGGAGTAGAAGTGGAAGAGAAATATTCATACCTTCGCGATTTGTCGAACCACAAGCATTTGAATCTTGGAGAACGGAGAAGACAGGCTTTCCGCATGGTGACTACAATTTGGTTCATTCTCGGACTTTCCGTCACCAGAGTGGTTTATGGCGGGAAATGCGGAGGTAATAGATCTTATTTACTTGTCGTTTTATTGCATCTTGTGAGTTTTACGAAATGTGACCATATTTTGGGCGATCTTTGGGTTGGTAACGAAAGCATCTCTGGACACTTCACAAATGAGAGCGATCTGAATTTTAAATCAATTCAAAATTTCTGTGCATGGTTGTTTGGTTACGCGCTATGCTTCACCAATATAATGACACATCGCTTTGTGTAATAACATTAAAAGGGAAAGGATATATCATGCAGAATTTTTTCGTTTACACAGACAAAATAAGGTTTTTATATTCCATTGAAACAGCGTGAGTAGTTTGAGGATGAATTAAACACTTGACCACGTGGAACTTGAACATACTTTACCAGCTGTCTTTCAAAGTTCAGATAGAAACTAATTGTTGTGAATGATATTTTTACGTTGAACCTGGCTCTTATATTCCAAATGAAATATGGCCTTAAGCTTAATTTTCTTTTCAAGGGCGATGAAGTGGGAAAGGGGCTGGCGAGCTCGCGAAAAAGGCTACCGGTGGTTAGGAGGAAAGACCTTTATTTGTAAATTCTCTGCTTATGCTTATGACCGCAACCACTAGCTTGAGCGTGTGCTTAAGTTAACGTTTAAGTCAACGGGGTCTCTAAATATTCCCACTTTTAATTCATCCACCATAGTAATCTAGTTATTCGCCTCTCCCTTGGCTCCTTGCTCACCTCCCGGCCTCCCCTAAAGAAGATGGATGGCTTTATTTTTAGTCGTGGATACGCGAAGCGTTGCAACGACTATTGTTAAGGGTTAAAATATGCAAATTTGTCACTCACTCAGATGTCAACATACCTTGACCATGATGTGCCAACGGCGACACTCTGCGTCGCGACCCACTTTAAAATAAGACAAAAACCTTGTCTGTTGGTCTCTCTAGTCCGTGTAAAGGCTTTTTAGTGTTAGATCATTTCTTTTTCCGAACTTTTTACCGTGTGGGAAAGTCGGCCGCTGGAAGAGCCAGAGTGACGCGAATAACATAAAGAGGATGAGGGTACAGCTGCCGTTTGTTGTTCGTCATGCAACATCTCCTTACTTGAAAATTCTGTCGGTGCAAATTAGACGAGCATCAATAAGTTGCCCAAAATGTTACTTATTTTTCCGTTTCAGAGGAATTAAAAACGAAGGCAATAAGGCAGTATTAATTCAAAAAGGAAATTGTACGGTTAAACGTAGGAAGTTAACACGGTGTATAGAAGAACGAAAAGTTGGGCTTAGCAAAATCCACTTTAGACATAGAAATTTTTTATACTTCTATCAACTACAAGTTAAAAGTAATATTCAGTCAAAATTGTTTGTTTTATCTTTGTATGCAGATGTTTTTGACGATTTACCCAAATCTTGCTGTCCCGCAAAGTACGTCGATGTCTGTTGTCCGCTTGCAAAACCGTGTAACGCTTCAGCAGCGACACTTACCCCGAGTATGATGACATCTAGTCCAACGCAGACAAGCGGGGGAAAACCATTTTGTATGGAACCTCAAAATTCCTCAGCTTGTGGGGCGGGATTTTTCTTGAATAAACATTCAATGAAATTCGAACCCTGTCCTGATGGTAAGTTTGTAGTTCCCTGATGACATTTTATCAATTTGCCATCCCGGAAGTGGGAAGTCGCAACAACTTTCGGTTGTTTGTTATGATGAAATGGTTTCTTTCGCGGTTTATGGGTAAGATCTCTCTACCATCAATATCCTAAGTGCGCTCATGGAATGTTTGGTTCAGTGCGAAGGGGGGGGGGGGGGATTACTTCCCATTCATTCTCTTCAATGAAATCAAAACGACGTTGTCACAACTTGCAAAGCAATCCCATTGGAATATATCAGCGGATAACTCTATTGCAGACGAGAACTACGTGTTATCAAGGAAAAACATTGAGGTTAACTAAGAAAATAATTCTATCAGGATGGATATTTTTTTAAAGGATCTGAAGACACTTTTCGTTTTGTAACGAACTTCAGGCCGAGATCAAAACTTGTTTATTTTATTCGCTGCCGTCTCTGCTGATTTCTGCAGACTGGTTTAGGTAAGCCTTTGCTTTGTGACACTCGTAGAACTAAATTGGTAAATAAGGGATTTACAAGGATTTATGTTTGTGTAGTTACATATTATTTCCTATGTTTAGAGATAAAACAATTTTTTTTTCTCTCGTACCCCGCTATTACGGATTCTCGTTATTGCAGGCACTAAATCTCCTCCCGACGGTGTCCGCAATAACGGGAGTCGACTCTATACAGTTTTACTACGATTAAAGTTCTAAACTGAGGTGGAAAAAACAAAGTAAGGAGTTATTCAAGACCAATTTCACTCGTAAAGGATTTGAGCGAGACTGCTGGAAAGCCCTGAATTGACCGCTTTTGGGATATATGGGATATATTTCGAAGGACTCTGCTTTAAAGTAAATAATAATAGTTGAAATGATATCATCTTCATCTTATTATTCGTATCATTCATTACTTTTTTTTTTGTTTACTTTTGGCGCCAAAGTGCTGCAGGGGAACTTGTTAACACTTATAAAAAATTCGGCGCGAAAGTGCGTCACGGAAAGTTGCAAGTTGTGTCATCATCGTTTGTCGGTCTAAGACATAGAAGAGGCAGCGAAATTGTTTACATGATCTCATGAAAGGGATAAATTTAATCCTCAGCAAAAACGCAATTAAGGCGAAAAGTCATCTGTCGGCTTGGAGTAAGAATCTACCGTAAAATTGAGGAAATATTAACTTTATGAATGTTTTTAGGCTTCTATTGTCCCCAGGATCGACTTTGTATCATACCATGTCCAAAGGGAGCATACTGTGTCAGAGATAAACTAGTTAACGCCACGGTAAGTTTTTCATGATCTCATTCAAGACCGAGCGAGTGGAACGGTGGGTGGGCTCCCTAAAGTGATCTTGCAAGAACTACAATGCCAATGAGGTTTGAGTCTGATAACACACTTTGCCGACGTTTAATGAAACCAGTGTCACTTTACGTGTTTTCAATTGCAGATTTACGCTTCTAAATGCTCTGTTCTAGGTGACGATCTTTATGATGTCATATCTTTAATGGCAGAGCCTGTGGTGCGCTCAGCTCATGATGAAAACATTCATCTTATTTCCTAGAAAAAATCGCCTTTATTGTGCCGCGAGAGTGGAAAATGCTGCAATACTTCTCAGTCCTCTCCTATCTTTGATTCTCATGCAGCTTCTAAGTATATTTGCCCTGGAGCAAAGCTCCCAGATCCCTGTCCTCCACGCTACTATTGCCCAAGCGTCACCATTAAAAAGACGTGTCCAAGTGGACATTTCTGTCGGAATGGAAGCGTGAAACCGCAACGCTGTCCGGTATGAGTAATTAGTCTTGTTACATATATTTGGTAATAGTCACAATATTGTTATTTGATAGTGCACATCCAAAGGCATCTCCTAAGTGGTAACAGCCGTTAAAGATAGATGCGAGAGAAACGGGATTTTTAAGGCCATTTGGCCATGTGAAATCCAAGTTCAAAACTATGGAAATTGTAAATGTTCATGGAAATACTATAATCTCAGAATTAATTCGGCTTACTGTTACTCCGTACTTCAAATATGAATATCAATAGCAAATGCTAAAACTGCAAAGAATATTAGATAATGTTCATAAAATGCATCCTTTTTATGAATGCTGTGCATTATAAGAATTAAGTTCCTTTACGGGGAAGAAATCGATGCAACTAGATTTAAGGAGGAATAAATTTGTGCCTTCCGTGACTTTACAGGTAGACTATTTCACGGCGCCAAACCCCTTTCTAAGTGAAACTGTCAGGTTGTTAAGGTTGGTTCGGAGCAGTGAGTTGCTAATTTTGCTGTCCACGTCGAAGTTGCAATACTTATCCCAGTTGCTTTTGCATCTACTTTAAGTGTAAATCAAATATGGGAATATCAATTCATCTTTTATCGTCCATTTGCATTTAGTGGCAGAGACGCGTGGAAGATGCCATCCCTGTTGTTGCATGCACAACTCCTTGTTGAGCGCAGTCTTATTTTGGTCTATTTTCAGATTCTCTCCATATGCAAGAAAGGGTCTTCAGCTCCTATGAGTGCCCCTGGTGGTGTTTTACTCATCTTAGCAATATTGGTGGTAATGCTGTTGCTTTTGCTCTGTTTCAACCACGAAGAAAAACTTATAGAATGGTGTGAACGTTATGTAACAAAGAGACTCTTCGCAAAACGACGTTTAAGAATGCAAGAGAGTATCAGGAGGAACACTTTGGATAAATACCGAGAGGAGGCGGAGCCAAAGACACAAACCATCATCATTCGTTTTCGAAACCTTAGCCTCTCTCTTAAAAAGGTAACTACCTGGTTGTGCAGAAGGAGAGGGGAGGGAAGGAGGTCTTTTGTTATCAATCTCAAAGTTACGGTCAATCTCATGTACGAATATTCGCCAAGGAGTATATTTCTTACAACAGAGTCTGGAGACGTTAATTAGTCACGTACTATCGGCAGCCAAAATACGATTGTGGTTAGTGTTACTGCTACTGCCCCTGTTATTATAATAATACATATGATAATAATAATAATAGTAATAGTAGTAATAGTAATAATAGTATTGATAATGAAAATAATAATAATAATAATAATAATAATAGTTGAAATGATATCATCTTCATCTTGTTATTCGTATCATTCATTACTTTTTTTTTTGTTTACTTTTGGCGCCAAAGTGCTGCAGGGGAACTTGTTAACACTTATAAAAAATTCGGCGCGAAAGTGTGTCACGGAAAGTAAAAAACCAATTTATGGGATATATTTCGAAGGACTCTGCGTTAAAGTAAGATTTTCTGCATGCGTAGGAGAGTAAAGGAAGAATTTATGCTTTGAACATATTTCAATTGGAGCATAATCTTCAGTGGAAGGAGAATACTAAAGAATGAGTCAGAGCTTACTCCTACAAATATTTTTTAGAGACACCACACACGTTGTAATTAACAGAATTTTTATTTAGTTATGCGTTGTGTGTTGTTTTCTTCATTTTTACAGACAAAAGTAGCCATTCTTCAAGGCGTGTCCGGTCAACTCCTACCTGGGGAAGTAACTGCGGTAATGGGTCCCTCGGGATCCGGCAAAACAACGTTTCTCAACACCCTTAGTGGAAAAGCCTATTATGGGGTTGGTTTTCCATGTGAAATAAGTGTAACAAAAATACTCTCATCGGAGCTTAAAATTCGAGTGAATTCTGCCAATTATTGACTTCAGCACTCTTGAGCTCAAGGGTGTGATCAGTCCCTGGATGCTGTAGAAATCGACGTATTCCTAGGTGCTACCAGGGCTTCGTTTTCCCATAGTGTCTAAAACTGAAAATGGTCTGATAGTATTAAAAGTGGCCATTAGCGATATAAAAGATGGCTGGATGGTTAGTTCTTTGTAGGAGCCTTCGGCTAACAGAATCCGATAAAGGAAAATTAAATATTTCCATCATTTAAAGAGAAAATATGTCATTGAAAACCTGCGGAAAATACTATTTTAGGCCTTTTTCTTGCTATTTTTTGTAGTTGCGACTAATATTTACAATACCACAACTAGAAAATCTATTGTTGAGACAATGCTATCACTACTTATGACAAGCATGTTCAACTTGTGGTGTAAACCTATTGTGACTTCATGAGCGCACAAGTAATTGACTTGACGAACAGAATTGAGATTGAAGAGAGATCTTGTAAAACGGTGCTCTTAGAAAGTGTCAGGGTTGACTTAACTAATCAAATTTCAAGGCCACTTACTGCAGTTTTTCATTTCTGTTTTCAGAAACGCGCCGGTAGTCTATTCATCAACAACAACTTTGTACACGACTTGGGTGTTTTCAGAAACATCACGGGATTTGTTCCGCAGGTTTGTTTTGCGTCAGAAAGAAGGAAGCAACTGCTTGGTTTTTTCTATCGGTGTACTATCGGTGTCGTTCAAGAGGGCCACCACCGCACTCAGCGCCCAGAGACGGTTAAAGTTCTTTATAATAAAATGCTTGGGACAATTCGAGTTATTGATGCAGTGTTTGAAATTAGACTTAAACAGAATATGATTCAACGCAAGGATAAGAAGGAAACCTCTGTGTCAGGCAACCTGAGGAATTAGTCCTGTGCTCATCCACATTATATGCCTCTATTCAACTTGTACTGTTTTTTTCAGGAAGATATCATGCACAGAACATTGACGGTGAAGGAGGTTTTGATTTATCAAGCTAATCTAAGATTGCCATCCTCGATTTCCAAAGACGAAAAGGAAAAAAGAGTCAACGAGGTATGTCGCCGATTAAAATCTTTCATTGTATTGGAACTGAGTAATGGTAATGAGGGACCTGTAAGTAAGCTCGTTCTACATCACTCACGTTACCATTAAATGAATAATAAAATTGAAACAGTAAACTGACCCTTTTGGTTTGGCAGGTCTTAGATCTTCTTGATTTGGCGCACGTCAAGAATACAAAGATTGGGGACGAGGTATGGGCTTTCTAAAAAGAAAAACGCTTGTCAGTGTGAGGACCAACTCTCGAGTATACAGTATATTATCATGACACCATTACAAAGAATTACTGTGACCGCAACTAGCCGTTGAAAACAGCGTCTCAGCTTCACAGCTTCGAATTCGTATAGCTTCTATCTATTGCCATTTCGAGTTTTACGTGTAGATATAAGTGTCATTTTCGTAGGATTATATGTTTCAGTCTAGTTTTGTTTATTTACTTGTCTAATTGTTCTGGTTTTTTTTTCTTTTTTTTATTGTCTTACTAGGAATCAAGAGGCATTTCTGGAGGGCAAAGAAAACGCGTCAACATAGGAATGGAATTGGTGACTGACCCAACGTTGCTTTTTCTCGATGAGCCGACGAGGTAGGACGGAAAATTCTGTGTTTCTTTAGCGAGTTGTTGCATGTGATACGGATATTCCTTTTTGGTTTCTTTTAAGGTTATTTAATGGTTGATGATATTTCGAACCCATAGCCACTGAAGGCATAACAAGGCAAAATATCATGAGTCGTTGCCATAGGTCCCCAGTGTCCCATTTATACCACCATAGTCGCCTGATTATGCATTCTAAGGCTTTGACATTAAGGTACTTCCATTCTGGATTCATTGAACTCCATATTTCCTTTGTTGCTTCTCTTGTAGCGGACTGGACAGTACTTCAAGTTTGATGGTTGTGGATGCGCTAAAAGCCGTAGCTGAAAAAAAGAAACTGACAATTGTTTGCGTCATTCATCAGCCAAGATACGAAATATTCAGTAAGTCTGAACTGCAAATTGCAACAAGTTTAATTTTTTTTACTCTGATTTGTTTGCCGTCTTAAAACGTAGACAAAAATAACTTTGTGGTTCTAATATTTGATGAGAGTAGAAACAGAAGCAGTGAAACGATTCTTTGGGTCTAATTTGTTTCTCAATTTGCAAAATTCTTGCTCCCCTTTTTCTGGTTGTCATGTTCTATTTTTTTTTTTTTAGGTAAATTCCACAAAGTTCTCTTTCTTGCGCCCGGTGGACGAACCGTCTTCCTAGGATGTGTATCAGAGGCGGAAAACTACTTTGAAATGCTTGGATTTCAAATACCTGAGAAAGTGAACCCAGCAGATTTTTACATGGATGTCATTGGCGGATTGTGTAAGGGCTCTGATGAATCAACTAGTACTTTACCGGAGCGTTGGGAGCAGTATGCTGCTGGAAATAACGCGGGCGCTGGAAACACTGACTGTGCTGATGGGAGCCGAGCAGGTCCGGATGACGGAATAGAGCAACTGTCTTTTAAATCTACTCTGAAACTGTTCAAGAGAAACCAAAATAAAGGTACTCAGTGATTTCCAAAGGTATTAAAAGTCTGTTACCCGCGATCAATGATAATTGATTGTCGCCTAAATCAATCGGTGGTAATCGATGTTTGTCAGTCAGTTTGTATGCATATATCTGCCGATTGATTAGGAATCGTCAGTCGCAATTAGATATCTAAATTACAGTAGTGGGCAGTAATTAAATAGAAATCGCTTACAGTCGACATGTTGAAACGGGTTCCAATCCCGTTGAAGCCTAACTTTTTCAGGCTTCTTTAGTGCAATTTCTCTAATTGCAGCACAACTGCGAGGATCCTTTCTTTACCTCTGACTCGACATGTTGAAAGTTGATGAAGCCTTGCATCGATATGATCTGTTAATTAATATCATGGTGGATTAGTCTGACTGCGCGCGCAGCTGCAACTTTGGGAGCTCGCGTTACATTCTGTGGCTCGAATAGAAAATAGCCTGATGATGGACATCAGCAGCTCGTTGAACGTTACGGACCATTTAAATTCCAATGTCTCACGTTTTTGCAATGTTCAACTTCATATTCTATTTGGCTTTCCTTTTCTTCAACGAGACTTACTTGCTTTAGTACAAGGTGATCGCCCTTTCAATTTCCATTTTCAGATCAAGACAAGCAGATGCCCAACTTCTTGATTCAGTTTATCACGTTTCTTCGTCGTGAGATTCGACTGCAGTTTCGTTTGTCACGATCACTTCTTCTGGATCAGTTCTTGGTGTTACTTGCAGGGGGTACCCTCGGGGCCCTCAGGAAGGAGGTTAGTTGGCATTCATGTTGTCAGTATTTAACGTTTGGCAAATCGGGATCACTACTGCTGGTGTGATACATCGCGCGCAAAATGGTTTTGACTTAGAGCGCCGTTTTTGTAATCTTTCATGCAATTTGTGGAAAGAGGCAAGGGTCCCAAAAGTCAAAATATTTTAAATAACTATAACAGCCAATTTGTCGTCAATAACTGAAAATTATCATGGCACCGATGCTTAGCTTTTCGTACAGGGCGAGATTTGTGAAATCTCCCTGTGCTAAAAATTGATTTCCAGAGTACTTTCCTTCCATTTTTTGTATTCTTTCTGTCTTAAGTGACGATTCGTCCAACTTGAAAATACCTTTTTTATTTCTATCACCAGGCTCCTCTTGACGATTTCTTCGCTCTCGTCACCCTCAGCTCCTTAGCAACTGGTCTGACCGCTATGTTATCTGCGTTGAGATGTTTTGGTAGCACCAGGGCTATTTTCTGGCGGTAAGGGGTGGGGAATTGTGTTTCTTGATCTGTGTGAATAACAATTCAAAAAAGACGATCGACGCTGACATTAGAGAAGAAAACGCAGAGGACGACGGCGACAATGAAATGACGAGGAAAACGTCCATCAGGCCATTGGAGTGTCAGTGGTTTAATATTTACTTTTACACTTACTTTTATTACTATTTGATCTTCATTATCAACTTTACATTGCAGTGAAGCCGCAGCTGGTGTCAACAGGATAAGTTACTTTGTGGCTGTCAATGTCGCTCAGATTCCCATAATCGTCATCACTCCTGTTGTTTATTTGAGCCTGCTGTACCCACTGATTGCACCGAGAGGTAGAAATAGACGTCGTTTTATGTGATAGGCATAGGTTTTCATTACTATTGGAATATCACGGGCCTCTGTTTCTCTCTGCTATCAACCTGATAATTTAATTTAATTTAAATTAAAGGCCCCCTTTGTATTTTTTTTCAACTTTTTCCCCTTTCGGCGTCTACAAATGTCCATAGTATACCAAAGTAATAGTCTCCGTTAGTATGATATTTGACGTTAGGCCAGAAAGTCAGAGAATGTTAGGGTTGAGGCCGAACAGGCGCACAGCATGAGATGATTAACAGTTCATGATCTCTTGCGCACAGTTATACCTCCCTCCACCCCCTCTTTACCTTTCAAACTTAGATCTACGTGTCTGTTTTAATTTTTTTGAAAATTCTTTTCTTAGCTTACTTCCGATTTCATTATGCCGCCACTCTTGGAGTTCAGTTCGCCTGCACTGGAGCGGGATACTGCATATCCGCTATCTTCAGCCCCAAAAACTCACAGATGGCATCTGTTACTTTTGCACTCATTTCTTCTCTTGTGGCAGGTAAACAAAGGAAAGGTTATCGTGACAAACAGTAATACGAGGGGAAGGTAGAAGAGGGATGGGACGATAGAGTATGGTTAAGGGGGAGGGCGGAGGGCAGAGGGAAGAATCAGTCGTCGCCAGGGGAGGGCGGAGGGGGTCATAAGAATAAAACAGAGCCTTAAAGGATCAAGTAAATTTTATCGTGACAAAACTATGATCCTCCCCCCCCCCCCTTCCCCCCTCTCCCCCTCTCCCGGCGGTGAATAATGACCGGCCCTTACTGAAACAGAGGAAACTTCTCGTCAACTCTGTCTCGAATATGACGAAATTCTGAAAAAAAGCCCAGTAATTGATGATTACTTGCGCTAAAAGTTCAATTCTAGGACATTGTGTTGTTTCGGATCCGGTGTCTAAGCAAACAAAGTTTAGAGCGATAACTAGGTCATCTCATCGGCCGCGCTTTTAAAAATTGTCTGTTGCGTACGTTTTTGGCACAAGCATAAATCCATAAACTCTTCACAATTTTTCCCCGTGATCGATTTGCGATTATGCATGAGTTGGCACTCCTACAATGTAATATTTGCCAGGCGCGATCCCGGAACGATTTATTTGAATGTCAAGTTACTAATTATTTTGCAATAGCAATTTCATGCTGTTGAGTGTTTCTTGCCATCATCCTGCTCTGCTGCCGGTTATCTTCGTAAATTGTCACAATTCTATTTCTGTCTCGCACTGAATTCCTAGGCAGTTCTCCTTCACTGTGTAAAATGAAAAATAACAAGCTCAGTCCAGTCTACAGTCTCTCTTACTCCCGCTGGTACCTGGAGGCATTGTTTGAAAAGGAGGCTAATCGTTACCCAGAAGTCATGAAGCCCTATGTGCATGAGATATCAACAAGGAATGGATACACACTGAATAACTACAGCGCTTGTATAGGAGTCTTATTTGCCATGGGGTTTGCTTACCGAGTGCTGGCTTTGTTGTTTATGTTGTTTACAAATAGGGGGAAGCAACGGTAGCTGCATCTTGTCGTTAGAGAAATCTGTAGGAAAGTATATTATTGTTAAACTACAGCGTGGCTTTAAATTAGATTTCATTTTTGTGTTTGTGTGTCCTGTAATAGTAAAAACAAGAAAAGGAATTAGACGAATGAGCTAACTTGTGCAAAAATTATTTTGTTGTCAGTTGAGAGCAATTATTACTGTTTTGTTGATGTCTTTTTTTCGTGGGCGTGCTCGAAGGTACCATATATGTTTAACTTGTTAAGTGTCCTGCCAAGTGTCTGTTGTGATGTACACACAAGGCTTTAAATGACTATGCTGAGAGATTTAGAGGTCGCCTCTGTTAGTTCAAAAGTCAGAATCAGTATCGTCCAATTTTATGCGCAAGAATGCCTAAACCTGTAAAAATTTAGGCAAACTGAAAAACGCCAAGTTTCATAGAAGCGTATAGGAACTTTTATACTATCTAACGTTCCTCAGTAGATGATTTATAAAAAAAAATACTCTCCAAATCAAAGTAATGGTCTCAGTTAACCTACGTTGTGTTGGCACATAATTTTAGATTGGTGCAAGGAGCCTTTTTATGCATCTGATTTGAACTTTTCATGTTGTGTTTATTGTTCTCCGTGCAGTAGGTTTGAGTTGAGTGAACTGCATGTTGTCTAGGTATAATAAGTATAGTGATTATAAAACCGATAGCTAACGACTTGAAGAGTCCATAGATACTTTATGCACCGCACACTAACGGTAGAACCTTTAATAATCATTGAACGAGTCCGTGTTAAATAAAATTGTGTTGTTTATTGTCTTTGTTATGTGTTGCGGTTGGGTCTTTCTGGGGAAAGGGGGCTGACATGGTTCCAAGGATCCCCTCACTCAGTTACGCCTTCGAAGCATTTCTTCTCGTTTGTAAACAAGTGATGGCTATTTTTTTAAAAGACAACTAACATTGAAATAATCTTGTAATAGCAAATTAAAGCACAGTAATTGATTTTTTTTTTACGGCACAGGCAAACGGGTATAGGAACGAATATTTCTGATTCGAAGATCTCGGAGACTTTTTTAAATCTTAAAAGTCTACAGTATTTAAGAGTTCCTTGCGGTCAATAGATACTCTTTGCACCGCACTGTAAACACAGAGCATTGATTAATTAGTGAATCAGTCTGTCAAATGAAATTGTGTTGTTTTTGTCGTTGTTGCCTGATGCACTAGCGTCTCTCCAGGACATTGGCGGGGATCCCCCCGATAAGAATTAGAATGATAGTTACGCCTTTGACGCATTGTTTCTCGTCTGTAAGAACGAGTCTTATAATCCTTCACGCCTTTGCTAAGCGCTTTAATTGTGAGATCTCAGAGACTTGAATGTTTAGTTAGACCTGTCTGTTTTTCGCTGTGGGAACGTTTATTATGACGTAATTTTCCCATGTTTTTTGTGGTAAAAGAAGACGGTTGTAATACTGAGAAATGTTTCTGTGCAAAGCTAGATAATCATTTCTGTTTTATCTCTCAATACATCATTTTTTGCTTTATATAAAGTATTTATCCAATTTTCTTCCGATTCTCCATAGTGTGTACGTGCGTCGCAAACTTTTGTTCATATATTACAGTATTTACTTGTAAATTTAACTTTTATTTATGTGAAATACCTGTAAATTAAGTGGTATATATGTCATTTCATCCAAGTCTTGAGGTGAACCGCTCCATGTCGAAAAGAATTATGATGTTTTTGATGTTTGTGTTGTTATTGTGTGATGCTCTAATGTCTTTTAGGATTGGGAAGGCTAAAATGGCCCCAAGGATCCACCCTCTTAGTTACACCTTTGATGTATTCGCTTTTGTTTGTAAATGCGACTCTGTTAATCCTTTACAGAGGGTTTAATGGGGGTCCTCATATCAACGATTGGTCAAAATTTCATTGCATTATCGTTAGTTGCCTAAATTTTCGATCTTTGTCGGCTGTTGGTGAATCACAATTAATGATTAAAATGCAAGTGATCGGTAATCCTTTTTTTGCATTTCGTCGATAGTCAGTTATATTTTTCACCCTTTGTTGCTGGTCAATTAACCAGATTCAGACCCTCTTCACGAATCTTCAAGGCGATCGCTAACTTCTTAAAATATTCTTTTTTTCAAATATTTTTTGCGGCAGCAACTTAGAAGTGAAGGTGCCTTGTTTTGAGACGCAGCCTCACGGATAGAAATATTTTTGATCAAAAGATCTTGGAAACTTTGATTCTAGTTGTTAATTTCTTGCGAATCCTCGTTGTGAAAAACGTTTTTTTTAACGACGCAGTTTTCTCTGTTCATTAGGAAAAAGGAGAGGACTCATTCACTGAGAAATGTATGATACGCTGGACCCAAATTAACACCTGTGCTGAAATAGTTAAAATATTCTTCTCACATTTCTTCCTCGCACTCGGGCAATAACCACCAGATTTATTGTCTAATGGCTTCGTTCCTGTTTTGTGCACATTGACAGATCAATCTTTAAGCAAATATCTGTGATTATCAGTTCATCGAATGAGTCCAGAATAGGCTGACATAGAGACATCCTTTTGGGTAAATTGATCCATTTATTTACTTACAACGCCGGTAAAATGAGTGATATGTCCTATCATCTTTCGATTTTATCAATTCTGTGATATTTCTTTTTTTAGAAAGGAATAAGACTTCGTTCACCTGTCGTGAAGCATTTCAAATGATTAACGTTTGTTCGTCCCACTCAGTAATTAACTAAGATAACTAACTAATTTTCCTTGCATAGTGGTGTTTAAATAAGGAGCTATTTGAAAAATTTTAACTGGTTAATTCACGTCATATATAACCATCTTACTACCGACAAGGACCCCCACACCTTTTTCATGTCTATAAAGAGAGTGGATTAAGTGGCTCTGAATACGACTGCAATTTCTTTTTTCATGGTATGTTTATTCATTTTTATGTTCTTTTTTCTTTCTTTGGCCTTTTGAAGATCATATTTCAGTAAAAGCCACTTCAAACTGTGGTATTGACAGTTCTTCAATAAGCAACTAAGCTCATTGTTAGCAGACTGTTGTTGTGATATTACAGAACGTGATTAAGTACGTTTTTTGTGCTAATCAAGAAATTTCACAGAAGTAATAAAGCTGTGACGGTATGATAACAATATTGCAACCGGGTAAGTACAATAATATCTAAGCAGTGCCTTTTCAAAAAGTTTTTGGCCCAGGACTCTGAAATTGGAAATTTGACCGAGGCATTGTGCAAGCACTTTTCCTCTTACAAACTTTCAAGTAGCCATATATTCGTAAATGCAACTACCTTTGATAACGACACCAAAATCGGACTAATTACTCCATGCTTGTGGTTGAAACAGTCCTAACAAGTTGTCGAATACAGTTTATTCAGATATGTTCACGTTATCCCTTGTAGTCATACGTAAGTGGCGTGTATGGTTGAGAAATATCATTGCCTCAATCGTTATTGTCTATAGTGGTTTAATTAGGAATAGAAAAAACTCCAAGCATCGCAAACACATGCCAGGCCAGGAAACACCCTATCGTTCACTGAAAAATTTAAAAATGGAGTGATAATAGTTGTGACTTGGTTAGTCCCTCTAGTCAGGATGTCTTTAGTGTTAGGACTATTGGACAATCGTGTCAGCTTAAAATATTTTCGGTCCCCTTCCTATATATTTCTATCCTTCTTTTAGTAATTTTTTCGGGCTCCATTTATATCAAAGTTCGTCGTGGTCGTTTTGCTCAACTCCATGGCACAGCCGGCCTGAGGGAAAGAAAACTGACGAGTACAATGTTTCTTGTCACATTTGGATCGTTCTTAACATTCCTGTCATCGTTGGTATGGATTGGTTGGCGGTTTTTTGATTTTAAGCTAATTCTCAACCTTCCTATCAATTACTTTTTTCACATTAAAATTGCAATGGTTACATTTTATGTGTTCTATTCGCCAATAAATCCTATAATTTCTATCATGCGAATACCAGAATTTAGAGCAAGTATATTACAAATAATATTTCGTAGGACTCTATACCGTCCAAACCCGGTCAATATTCCACTTCAGGACCGTTAATTTGTAATGTTTGGAGAAATGAAAAATTTAAAGGGAAAAAAATTTAAGCTTGAATTAAACGAGGAAAATTCCTGCGCGCTTTTCTTCATTACTAATACGGTTCCATGACGGAAAACTAACGTCAATGATGATGTTTAAAGAAAGAGAATATTTCAAGAGAAAAAATGTTGACTTACTGATTGGGCTGTTATCATAAGATAAGATATGGTCATTTTTTTCACATAGAGGCACAAAAAAATGAAAGGCCTTTGTCTAGATCAGTTAAACGACTTTGAAGTGTTTATTTCACAGCTATGGTTAAGTAATGTTTATTAACACACGTTGGTTAAAAATTGAAAGCCAACAGTCGTTATTATAAGAGAAAAGAAGCTCAAAGACAATTCTAGTTTTTTTCCTTGTGAAATGGAAAATGAAGAAAAAAAAAGGACAAAGAGACTAGGTTATAAATTTTATCGGATGGAGACCATCAGCAGTGAGGATTTAAGACCGCGCGCTGTTTTCAGTTCAATGTTCGAGCCTTAGTCACGAGAAATAGCGACCCGTTTTGTGTAGAATGCGGAAGACGTATTGTCTGTTGTAATTGATGTTCGGTTAATTTACTTATCAACAAGACAAAGGCTAAAGACAAAGACTTAATAACATTTTTTTAGTCCATTATGAATTTATTTCACATAATCATCGTTTAGCTGAGGACTGCCATGCTTTCATACTGGAGCCCTAGTCTACTCAATTCTTGCGGCAGCTCAAACCTAAGTTGATTTCCTATGAACTTTCTGTTTACATTTCGAGTATTTTATTTCAATACTTCGAGCTGTAGGCATCTCACATATTTTTCTTTTTAACAATTTTCCGTTTAATTACTCTAACCTCTTTGCACTGACGGTTCATCAGTTAGCAACGGTACACAGCCTGATAGCAGAGCGTCGCGGTAACATTCAGCTTGCGTGGTCAGGGAAGTTGTCGTGATATTCAAGAAATTTTAACTGAAATAATTGAGCTGTGATGGCATGAAATTAAGGTTGCAACCGAAACGTAATTAACTCGTAAGCTTCAAAGTACCATCAAAGTTTTTTTTGCTGAGGACTCTTACATTACATTAACCGTGCCATTGTCCGAACATTTACCCTACACAGACTTTTAATAAGCACTATATTTCTAACGCCAAATAGCTCTTTTATCAATAACCAAATCGGACTAAACACCTCATACTTGAGTGCCTGTCGCTGAAAAAGCCTTCATAATTCGTCGGTTACAGTTTATTCACAAAGTTTCACGATATCCCAAGCAGTCTTACGCAGAAGGCGTGTTTAATTTCCTGAAAGCATAGAGAAATATCTCTGCCTAAACCTATAGTCTTCAGCTGCTGGTCAAATCAGGAAGAAGAAAAATATCTGACATGGGCAAAAATATGTCAGACTGGGAAAGACCGAAACATTCCGTGAACAAATGAACAATTTATTTCCATTTATAGCTCGTTCGTAAAATACGACACAATTTGTAAGGCCACGGCGAATGGACCACAATGTGTTTTAAAAACTGATAAGTCAGTGAAAATAATCAACCAATATAAGTTCATTAAATCGCTTTCCATAGCCGTTCGCTTGGGCTTTTCATTGACTGATTTGTCGCAAAGGCTTGATCTGAAAATTAAAGATGCTTTCCAAGATAGCAAATCATCTGATCATTGTTTTACTTTCTTCATTGCAACTATTAGCAAAATGTGCCTATTTAGATACAATCAGATTATCTAACCTGTCTCGTTGTAAAAGCATAACTCTTGTGAGCGGACATTGAATATCTATTTAATCTAACGACCAATGGCATGAACGGTTAGGCACTGCTTGCATATCAGGCCCTTAGCAATGTTATAAATCTGCGCTAGCATTGAATTAATTACTAATAGCAAGTCTTGGTTCTTTATCGAAGAAGAGTGCTTGCTTGTCACCTGAAGCGGCACATTCGTGTTCTCTGTTGAATATTACTTCCTTAATATTGTTAACAGGCGGCAAAAATGAACCGAGAGGAATGTTCAGAACAGGTGACTTCTGGCGAATAGCATTTTAAAAAATGAACATAGATTGTTCTCGAAAAAATAAAACCTTGGAAGTATTCAGTGACTGAGCAAAAGTACGATGACTGACGTGCGTGACCCTTTGGAAACAGACGGGCCATTGTATTCAAGAATATAATTATTGAAGATCATTCATAGCTACAAGGACAAAATTAAAACCTAGAGTTTCAAGATAAACTGATTTTATCTGCTATATACAACAATGTCATAAATCTAACTGTCTAGGGTTCCCAGTCAGTTTAACATCACCTTCCGTTTCAAACAACGCACCATATGTACCTTTGAATCGAAGATATAAAACCTCGCAAAGAGTTATACTTTGCAACTCAGCGGTACATGTAGACAGAGACTCCAAACTGGCTAGAAATCGCACTGCCGCGTGACAACTGTTTGAAATCTTTCTTTAATGCACATTGTGATTTTCCCACACATCGCTGACTTGTCTCGCCGACAAAGCCTGTATTCGTAATATCTTATCAATATCTGGGAAACCCCTTTTAAAAAGACTTTATTCCGAGGGCTATATAAGCATTTTCTAAAAGATCTGAAAAGATCTTTGATAAAATCAATATTTCACATTATTTCCCTGCAGTCATTCGCTAAAATCACCAAGAAAGCACTAAAATTAGCAAATAGTTTTATCGCTTTTTATCAATTACTTTGTTAGAATTCTTCATTTATTTATTTCTCTTTTTATTTAGCACCCTCCGGTAAGAATTTTATTTAAAGAGGAGTATACCTGTGATCTTTTTATTTGAAGTTTTGCCTCCTTTCTAGGATGAAAAAAGTTATCATCAAGAGATAGTAGTTTAATATTAAAGTTTCCCGCATTGTGTCTTTGAACTTATAAATGTGTTGCTTTTGCATAGTTCCCGTAAACCGCAAACCACGAATTTGCTGTTGTGGTGTCTGTTATCTATCCTGCAATCAAATTTGACACCATTAATTTCTTCTAAGAGTAAGCCATTTACGTAAATTAGAAACTACAAAGGGCATACCCAACGGTATTAATCAGAAAAATCCTTTTATTTTCCAAATCTCTTTTTTCCAATGCATCCGTTTCTGAGTGCAATACATATTCATCGCAAGCTTATATTAAATTAAGTTTACATATAGGTTAAAATAGCAAAGAAATATGAGTAATTTAAAGATCAATTTAATCTTTCTCACCAGGTGTCTGTTAGTCAATGTATGGATAAATTAATGAGAAATGCGACATGATCAAAATGCGATATTGTCCCGCAGCTTGAACCATCCTTACGAAATGAGCCCTTTAAGTAGACGCCTTGTAAAAAAAATGAATGCTTACCTCACATCAAACGAATCGGATCACTCTCGTTGTATGAATCAGTTTTTGAACGCTGGTGACGATTAAAATAATTCAATTGTGCTAACTTTTCGTATTAATTTCTTTCTCCAATTTAGCGGTTTCAGCACCTGGCCTGGCTGACCAATTGCGTCACAGTTCACGCTGACTTCATTATGGAATGTTTTATTCAACACCTCGTAGGTAGGGGCGCATTATTCGTACCAAGTATCATACAACAGGGACGTTTACGCCATAAAGACTTTTCTTTGAGAAATCGGGAGGCTTTTCAAGAAAAATCAGAGTTTCGATCAAACAAGAGTACGCGCATCAAGGGCAGCAAATCAAATGTAAAAGGTAAGTCCCTTTTTCCAGATCAAGGTGAACTAAACATGTGTGATCCACAGCGGTAGACTCATGTTCCATCAACTTGGCATTGCTAGTGTTGCAAGAACTCACTTATATTATTTTTCAGATAATAGTTCCTTTCCTCGCAAAATTTTGTCTTTTATGTCAAACATTATCTGTAGCTTTCTACTGCAAATCCACGAGTAATTTTGAAACTTCTAGAAACGGTAAATCATTTCGTAGCATTTGAATTTATTTAAGAACACGTTTTCGGATGACGATTAATATCAGGCGTTTTTCTTTTTTCTTTGCCTCTTTTTCAATATACATACTGATTTCGAAGCCAACTGGGAGATCAAAATATCAAACTCCCCTTGACAAAAAATAAATTAGGAAGAGGAAACACATTAAGCAATTCTCATCAAAACAGGACAGCTTTCTACACTTGCTCCTCTATCATTCAACATAAAAATAATTTTTAGAAGGAAAATGTATATAAGTGCTTTTATGCATTGTGTACTGATTCTCCACTATTTCAAAATTTCCCTTTTTTTTCTAATATATTTGGTACCACCAGGGTAATTTGAGTTTAAAAGTTTACGCAAATAGTGTTTTTGTTCGGAATTTATGCAAGATAGTAGTTCAATAAGATAATTGTTTTTTATAGTATAAGAAAGAGATGTTTTCTTAACAGTTTCCTGTAGGGTTAATGAATTAAGATTTGTTTTTAGTTTACCATATCCGAATATATATACTAACAAGCTCAATGTATCTGAGTGAATTTCGAATTGGCAATGGAGAATTTTAAGGAAATGTATGGTCTAGGTAACTGGTTTGTGATTCGCGTGTGGAAGCGACGATCTTTTACACAAGATTAAATTATCAAATCGATACTATTGAAATCTTTAAAACTTTGATCAAAAGAAACATTTTTCTGAAAGCTTTTATACCGTAGTTAGTGCGAGGAAAATACGAGGAGTCAGAGAAATATTCGACAGGATTTACTAAGCCAATTCAGGGTGCGTGGGAGTATATTTCTAAATCAATGATGTTCAAAAGAAAAACTTGAAAAAATTAATATTGGGTAAATAAGACTACGATTTTCATACCATGAAATTTTGACACTTTGCCTGACCGCAACAACACAAAGGATTTAAGAAAATGAAAGATTAAAAAGACCTTGCACAATGTTTATCCATAGAAAATTTGTTTTCAATGGTTTTGAATTGTGTTTATCAAATCTCTATTCAGCAATATTTCAGTAGAATGTTACGGTAGAATAAATTAAAACAGCTGAGAAATATCCCACAAATCACAAAAAAAAACATGGTTATTTAAACAAATTTATATCATATTTTTTTGAGTATATCTAATCTAAATTGATTGGTTCATGGTTTTCTGCATATTAGCGAGATAATTGTGAATACGAAAAACGCTCTCAAAGCTTCATCGAACACTTTTACCCATTAATTGTGAAATGCGAAATGATGAAAGATTGATACGTCGAAATTTATTTACATATTAGGTGGTTGGAACAAAAAAACAAATTAAGATGGACATGGAAACATTCCATTTACAAACAAGATGAAAACGTGGTAATCCGTTATCTGTATCGCGGGCAGTACGGCAAAGTTGATCAGCTTATGCGAAATAGCTGTCCCTCTTGCAATTAAAAGCTTAAGAAAAAAAAACTGCCATTCAAGGAAAACGCACCGAAAAAAATTGGGAAAATATGAATCAAAATACCTTCTTCGTTAAGGTTGGATAAGAACGTGTGAGACCGCCTCACCGCAGTATAAACTAAGCAAAGCACAAAGCCGCCTGACGCACAGAATATTAATCAAAGAGATAACAAGATGGCAAATCCATTTGCCTCAGACACTAGAAAAAAAGTAAGATAATGATAGTTTCATAACAATAATAATAATAATAATGATAATCATTATTGCTATAGTTATATTTTATTTCCTTTTTTTTAAGTTCAGGATTTATAATATAAGAAAACAGTAGCGATGACGATTTCATTACATATACATATATACACATACATAGGAAGTCTGTGTTTCGATTTTTCCGTAGTACAATGCCAGATACGAAGAAGTAGAGCGCGATATGTATTGAGACAGGGAAAAAACAAAGAGACTACACTTTCATTCCTACTAGCCTGTTTCGTGATTACTCACTCATTAGGGATTTCACCCTGATGAGCGAGTAATCGCGAGACAGGCATTTAGGGATGAAAGTGTAGTCTCTTTGTTTTTTTCCTTGTCTCAATACACACACACACACACACACAAATATATTTATACTGAGATAGGGAAAAGAACAGAGACTATACTTTCATCCCTACAAGCCTGTTTCGCTTACTATCTCAATTATGGAATAATTGAGATAGTAAGCGTGCTCTCATTGTTCAACCGGTGAATTCAGAAGAGCGTATGTCAATCAGTTGTGACGTCACGCTTTTTGTGTTTGTCGGAACAATTTGAAAACATTTCAAACTTAAAGCTTTCGCGATACTCGAGTAAAAATTTCAAGTTAACATAACGAACTTTAGAAATGGAGAACAATTTGCCAAGTTTTAATTTAGGGTTTTGCTATCTTCCCCCCCCCCTCCCCCCTTAGCTTTTTGGAGAAAAGGAAAAAAGGAAGAGAAAAAGAAAAAAGAACTTCAGCACTTAGCGTACGTGTAGCCGTACCCTCCCCCCGCCACGGTGTAACGGAGGGGAGGGTACGGCTGCTCGTAGGCTGTTCTGCGCTTTGCCTGACTTGATGATCGTGAGCTGGACGAGTTCGTCGAGGGAGCTCAAACAAAGTTGACAACATATGCAACAACGTAGTTTCGCAGTTTTAGAAAAACCTGAAAAGTTGTGACAATATTCTCAAAGAAGGCATTGTTCAGTTATCGATGAAAATGAGAGAATGAGGTCGCCCCCCCTCCCACCCCTCCTCCTTCATAAATACTCTAAATCTCAAATTGAATTTGTCAAATCACCCTAATGACTCAGGTGTATGTGCAATTCAAACGCCTAAGAATATCTACAATTTGCGCTCCTCTCACGTCCCTGTCTTTTGAAACCTTTTTATAAGATAGAAATTTATGGGGTTCCTTGAAATTCTTCACTTGCAACGTTCCTGATACAAAATAGCCTCAAAATACTTAAACTTCCAAAAAATCATTTTTAAGGTTCATCAAGAGACCATATAATGATGTGAACTTCCCAATTATTTTTTGCAAAACTAACATTTATAAAGACGATTTCAATGAAGGTAAACTGTTCATTTCATTTGCAAACAGTTATAGACAATTCACCTATAGCGTTTTACGGTACGCCCTTAGCTTCACTCTGAAACACGAGAGTATCTTGACTACAGTATTTTTTATATGTGTGCGTACAGCTTCTTAATTCTGTTGATGGACAGAACGAAATCAGTGTGGTAAGAAGCAACATAGAATGTAAAAATAGTTCGGAGAATGGTTTTAGTTAAAGGGATTTGTGCCGTAATTTTCACATTGGGCATGCCAACTGGAATTTGACTGATGTTTGGTGACTTGAAACATTTCAAAGATTTAATTAATAGGTATCCGAAGGTAAAGTTTAAGATGAAAACAATGCAGATATCATACAAAATCTATTTTCTCAACGGAGGATCAGAAAATATTTATGCGAGCCAACGTTAGTAAGTATATAGATATTTGTGCCGCGGAGACCGTTAAAAACGCGAAAAGAACTTCTGCTGGTTTGAATCAATCTGATTTTAACCACTTCAGGTATCACAAACAAGTTCTTTCCAATGTGTTTGGTCAGCCCTTCATGTTAATAACTCGGCTTACTCACAAACATGAGACAAAAAGGATTGAAAAAAAATACGAAAGTTATTACCTTTATAAACCTAGTATCAAAAACTGACATGCAGGATTTTGAACATGAAGAATATGGAAAGGAAACAATGATACTAATGAAGTCATAATGCCATAAGGGGTCGTCATGGAAAGGTCTGTGGACATCGCAATTGTACTCAGGGAAATTCTACTCAAGAAAATTGTTGTTTAGTGGCTTAGGGATGAGCTTTCTTTGCCAGCGTTATGTAATAGCCTTCGACGCAGGCATCTAAAATCTTTCGTCGATGTCGAAATGAGAAGATTTTATTAACGTCATTTACATCATCATTACTATAATATTTTATTAGAATCACTATTATCATTATTATTTTTCATTATTGTCATTACTTTTGATACCATTACCAATAAGGGTTTCTTCATTAAATAATGTTACGCAATTTAGACAAAGGGTTTAACTTCGAAAAGAAACGTCTTATGTTCAGTTCTTCATTCATTTCATTCATGTTACTTTTTGAAACAATCGTATACTTTTATCTTGCCCATCACATGATGATATGTTATGGCAAAATCGATCATTTTTCCATTTAACTTTCTTTGCAATGACAATATGCTGTGAATGCTCTAAATTTTTCTCGTGCAATGTCATTATCAAAAATCGTTGCGCAAGGTGTTCGTAATCCATTTAGTGCACCAGACAAACAACATATGCTTTATAGTGCTCAAAATTAGTATTGATGCAATATTTCAAGTACTTCCTTTTTTTTTTTTTTGCTCTTTTAAAAACCACAGTTGTCACATTCTCAAAAAAGAAAAGTTTAATTGGATATATTGAAGTTTATGAGCAGAATGCCCTCATAATTACGAAGCGAAAAAACCTCTGTCTTCACCGAGACTCAAAGTCGAAGAAAACTTTATTCTCACTCAATGATCGAAACCGTTGCCAAGGTCAGTCAACAACTAGCTCACGTTACAGGTCAGTCACAATTGCTTCACTTTGAAAACAAGGTTTTACGCAAGATACCTTTGTTGATTATTGAAGAACATGAGCCAGGGAGAAAGATTCAAAATATTTAAAAAAAAAAGTACTCCAAATATTCCTGAAGGTGACGAGAATTCTTACATAAGATTCAATCTTAAGGAGAAAGTATACTTATTTGAATTACGGTTTTAAACGATGTACAGTATTTAACAAAGCGACCAAGTCATAATGTAAATTGGGAAAACTAGGAAACCTGCAGGATGCAAATAATATTAATGAAATAGACGAGAAGATCTCTTTAATGAATTTGTCACGGGTGTCCAACCAAAAAGAGAATGAGTTAACAGGGCTGAGGAAGGATTACGCAAGTCACGAATTTGCGAAGGGGAACGCGGAATCCAAAGAGTTTCTCTGTGGAACCCTTATTTGGTGGTCAGTGTTGAAAAATGGTGTCTTCTAGTTTTTTAAGTTTATTGATATAAGAACATGGCCGCTTTTAATTACGCTCTCCAACCCGTTTTTGCTCTACCTCAATAGCCAGGTTGTTCAGCAGTGTTTTACTCTTACACCTGCAAAAGTTTTTGACAGGCCCAAACAGTTGCTACATCAGTCTTTACCATTGCCATCGGTGAATTGAACGTAACTCTAGTCTTCAAAGCACTAGTCTACTTTTGACTCTTGCTGACATAAATGGACTTCGGCCATAGTTAAATCGACATCTTACGTAAGTTCTAAAATGTGATAAAGGCCGATTTTTTCAATCTGGCAGTAAGTGGTATGTCAGAAAACAACTTTTCTGTAGTCAGAAGCAGAAAGGGTTAGAAACAGTCTCAAGAAATCATGTTAGACTGGCAAAATGTGTTTAAATAACATTCTAGACATGGAAACCTGTGACATAAAAAAGCTGAAAGTTCTGTGAAAATTAGAGTGGTTATGCAAACAATTGACAGGTTCCTTTTTGTGTTGAACGTGAACCAAAGAAAAACTTTGCAGTAAGTCATGTACGATCAATCATGACAGAAAAAATGGAAGAAAATATAAATAATTGCACCGTAAGCCTGTCACCGGAAAAACGTGAAAAGGAAGGGTTACGATATTTTAAGGGGCAAAAATCGGTTTGATATTGGCCAGTCCAGATATGGTAAGCAAGGTGTTGATTGACCACTCCTTACAGTGTTATCATTTACATGTTTAAACCAACTTTTGATTTTCCAAAAATTAACTCAAACTGGCAGGTTACCTAGGAAAGTCTGAAGTATTTGGAAAATAAGAAAAATTTTTTCTAAGAGAAAGCCTTGTCCTGTAAATAATGATAAAAAGAAGATGTAAAGTCGAAGTTTGCCGGAGAACACCATAACTGTTATACCAAAGGAATTTGAAATTGGCCAGAGGAACATATCCTTGGATGAATTTTCTGAAAAAGTGTCGTTGATAACTCTGGCGCACAAATGAAAAACTTAATATCGATGCCCACTTGAGAGACCTAACCATAGTTATAACGATAATAATGAACCATTACTGGCTGAAGTTTTTGTGATATTTAGTGTAAGATCGAGGTAGGGGTTATCAGCCGACCCGGATCACAAAAACCAAATCTAATAATTGTTTCATTATACATTGTAAGAAAAGCAACACAAAGCCCGCGAACTTTACTTAATTACCCTTAGAAATCATGCACCGCGGTCATACATGACAGGATTACCCATGACCTTGAGTGTCCTTTTCACGATTATTGTATAACCCGCAGCTCGGTGACGTCCCAGGCACTAATATCGAAAATTTACAGTACGTTTTTGGCCAGTCAGAAAATTATCATCCTTATAAAAACAACTGAACCATCATAATGTTATCATTTGTCATACAAACTACGGTATTGTACAAGGATTCCTAGCCCTGAGGAAAGCCGTAAAGTCACGAACTCCTGAATTATCAAAATTACGAAGCTTTGTTGATAAAAGTAGTCACTGTGATTTCCTTGCGTTGTTAGAAAGAACATTCTTGAATGAAATGCCGAATCAATTCGACGGCACATGTTGCCTAAGGCAAAGAAAGTGGAATTTTCATTATCTTTTTCAGAAGTTTCGAAATTTGGCTGATCTTATTTACCTTTGCTATGGGAAAACAGCCTGATACTTACGACGTGATATCATGTTTGCAATTTTTATCAATCATTTCAGTAAGATGATAATTTTTCACCAAGCAATTTTTTTTCCTTCAAAGGTGTAGAATAAAAGCAGTTTATTTTCAAACTTCAGTTGACTCTTGTCTTCGTGACATAGGAATCTTGTAGGCGTATATAACATAGGGTTGGAAAGTGGGTTGACCAATCAGACAGTGCCCACTATCTACGGTTATATCATGCCCCCCCAAAAAGCAATTAGTTATCATCAATGGAGCAAAATTCCTCTTACCCTACACAATCAGTGATTACCGCCTTTCGGATAATAGCGTTATCTTTGGTTTCTATTCCCTGAGCTGAATTACTTTCTACTGGTCCATTGAATGTGGATATCGATACTAAAGATGCAACTCAAATGAACTTAATTCAAATGTGACTAAACACCTATAGGCGTACTTGAGTTCAGCAAAAACGAAAACGTTTTTTTTTCTTTTTTTAACCAAAGGGATCATTTTTAACTAATCCCCTAGACTGCGGTTATTTTACGCGCCAGAAGACCAATATTTACCATCGAGTTCCCAAAAACAGTAACTGCGCAATATTTACGAAGTTTTTTTTTCTATTTCATCCCTTGAAAATTACTATGGCATAGCGTTGAAGTTTGTGAGCAAATAACACCTACTAGGCTTTGATAGACTTCAGTCTTGCCTGAAATCAACGTTGAAAGAAACTTGTTAGAGTAAGTACTAACAGTCTAATAATTAGTACTAAGTAACTTTCTTTTTAGCCTTGGAGAATTATCGGTAAAGAAAAAATCCACGAGTTGCCTTGAGTTTAGGATGAAGTCACGGAATCCTAAAATTGAAACTCGAGGATGGCACTCAAAATAGGTACCGGCTTAGAGGGTTGCACGAAATGAAGCCAAGTTCCAAATAAGGTGTTTGTATTTTTGTTTTTAATTCATCAACGAAACACAGTTGTGATTTTTAAAAAGAAGTCCTTTTGAGGCTCCCTTATGATTTCAAAGTATGAATTTATTTTCTCGGCATTTTTGTGTTTTGAGGTAAATAATTGAAATGACAACTTTAGAATTAAAAAAAATAATTGCATTTTGCGGGGGAAAATTTTTTTCTCACAAATACTGCGATGAAATATGTGTTGGAGTTGTTTTGTTTCGTGATGTACGACATAAAAGCAATCGGGAAAAAACATTGATTTATGTTATTAGAAATTAATTAGTAAAACGATTGGAACAATCGCTCTTGTCCTTAAAATTTTCAAAACCAAGAAAAAATATATTTAAAGATGGAATTAAAAAATCAATTAACACCGAGTTAGCAGCCTATAAGCTACAGGTCGGCTTTTAAATCATTGCGGCAAAAATGGTGAAAGGATAAAACATCAGTCGCTAAGTCGCCTCTTCACAGTGTTTACCGCCGGCTGGTCTGTCAGAGGCTCACCGCTCGTGTGTTCAGAAGGTCCAGTTCACTGAGTATCATGTAAACCTAAGCCTCCTGTTTACAATATCTTTAACGGCTTTAATTAATTCCGTACTGTGTACATGAAAATTTGGACTGACCAGCCAATATTAAAATATTGTAGTACTGGATGACCAATTTATTATATCGTTTTTGGCACCTTGAGGTAATTAAAAAAGTCTGCTTTTTTCCACTGACAGTATAAAAGTTAGTTGAGATAGCGTTTTCTCACCGAAATTTTTCGACTAGAAGAAGAGAAAAAAAATTACTAGTTTATGGCTGCTCCTGTCAGCATGCGAAGAAAAGCTTTAAGTTGCATTGATGCCAATTTCCTCAGATCGGTGAGTCCTGAATATCAAGTCTAACTTTTTTGAATAGAAATTTATTCCATTAAAAGTAATAATCCGGAATGGTAGCGCCAAGAGCGTAAGAATTACCATGGAAATGCTAAAAATGTACCAAATTAGGACAATACGACACCCGCAAAGATGGCTGTATTTAAATTTATGGGATTAAGTAAGCGAAACTGTTGATGTGAAGTGGTTTAACTGTCAGCTATTTCCGATTTGTCTTGTTGGTACTTATTATTTGGTAAGCTTTATTGTTTTTGGAGGGTTTGAATGTATTCTTTATCTTATTTTAATCATAAGAAAACTCATCTACAAAATTTTATCGTTCATCTAAATTTCTAAGCTATTCGGAGATAAGATTTCATTTGAGATTTTAGTTTTACACGCATTTGTTCATGGAGGGTTATTTCTCTCCGTCTGTAACGCTTTCCACCGACGGTTCTCGCAATGTAATTTTTTTTCCTCACTGTTCTTCATGTTTATTTTATAAAACAGTGCTTTAATGTTTTAGCAAGGCTTCTTTGCAACCTATTTGATGGAACTGAAGTTAAACCATACACTGCTGTTGCCAAGCAAAGGTTTTTTGAGACGATGTAAATATGATTTGCTCTCTCTCAATCCAGATTTAAGATGTTAGGGTTTTTTAAAGAGGAAGACCTGAGATTTCGTTTTAATGCTACAGGAGCAGGGAAGAAAAAAAAAACAAAAAACAAAAAACAAAAAGAAAAAACAGAGGGTTAAAGTATGATTTTTCCCTACCATGGAATATCTGTCTGAACGCAGATATTTACATCAGTCGTAAATAAACGACTAATTTGTGATCTTTTTTATTTGCGTTTATAAAACTATTTCAGGAAGAGCGTGTAGGTTAAGAGTTTGCTGTTGTCGTTAAAGTCCCACTTAAACTTACCAATAGCAAACAGAGCAGAAATCTTGAATATTTCCACATGCTAAAGATTCTATTTTCGCAGCATGATCACTCAGGATGCTAACTCTAGAAAGTGACCAATTTGTTATCATAATCTAACTATTAAGGTAAACAAAACCTTCTGAAACTTGGAGTGCCACAATGTTCCTATATGCTCTGATTGTTTCACTGCGTTACAAGTATGAAATTATGTCTGCAACTGATGTTCATGTAGAATGCCGTTTTCGTCGGTTATACCATTTTAATAAATAAAAAAACATGAAAAAAAATTCTATTTCCTAAAATAGCAGTATTGTGTGTAAATCTTATATTAACACTCTCAAGTGATTTTTAACTACGTGTGGGCCATGGGAAAACTTGATTATTCCGAGCGTGACGGATGTAGAGAGGATTTTAGTCATGTGGTCAGAGACAGATGCACTTTCCTCGAGTGGCAGCGTTAAATGAGCAAATGACTGAAACGAAAAAAAGTATTTTCTAATGTTTTTGGTACGTTTCTCCAATTCTCTCTTCTCAGAATTTATTGGAAAACGTGCTCCGGTTGTCGGAAATACACTCAAAGAAAACTATCGAATTATTTACACAACTAATATCATTTGCTATATTATTCATTTTTTTCTCTCTGAAATTTCAACAGCTTATCCAGATTGCAACATATTAAAGAGGGAAAGGAAGAGCTACCTCAAATATTTGTGGAAAGAAAAGGGGAATCAAGAATTCTACGGCTGAAATTGAAGGTAAGCATACATATCTTTCGCAATGGATACTTGGTTGCTTTGCTCATTGACAAGCCATAGATTTTGTATCAGTGGTAAAGTACAAAACGAAAACCAACTGATAAATTTTAGAGTTGCTTTTTATATTATTATAGATTGGGATGAGTCTTGAACACGAAAACTCTATTGATTTCTCTTTCCCTTCGTTGAACTTGATTTTATATATCGTTGTGGATTATCGTTAAAGAAATGGAAAAAAATCAAACAGTAATGATGCTCAAAATGCAAACTTCCCCAGTTTCTACTCGCCATTTTTTTATCTGGAAATCTTGCGGCATTTTAGAATTTTTATTTCTCTTTTGATCCGCTAATCTTATCAAGATTTCCTCTCCGGTAAGTAAAAAAAATATATATATAAATGGATTTAGTTTTTTTTCGGAGCGAGATGTTGCAGCTACTTTGATGAGAGGAAGAAAGTGGACACCTATTTAGATCGATGAAATCGATGGTCCATTGCAGCAATTCTGGACCGCTTGCATTTAAGCAGCAAAAAATTTTCTGAGCTATAGCTGGATTAATATAATTCCTCTACTGGACAAAACAAGATTTAAATCTCACATAGTACATGTTTACATTTACATTTTCATATATTTTCCATATCTAACTGCGAGGAAGATACTAGATTCAAAGCTATCGCGGAGAAGCTACAAAAATTTTAAAAAGATTTTTCTCTTAGAAAATATCACCGAATAGTTGTGGAAAGGAAAGAGGTATGAAATAGAAAATGAATCCATGACTTATCAGAGTTTCCTATAACTTCCATAAGACATTTTTTTTAAGTAGTTAAGTATTCTGAATTGCGCAAGGCGAAAGTGTATAATTGGTTTCACACTCACTGGGTTATTCCGCAGTTTTTATTTCCGACTTCAGGAAGTGAAGCTTTCGAAAGATGTATCATAAACAAAAGTGCTCCTACAGCTTTGTTTTGACCGATTCGTGAGTCATTCTTCGTAATTGTTGAAGAGCCTTTGAAGCAAATTGTTATTGATGGGCCTTTTATCTAAAATAACTTTTTTCGCCCTTTTACCTAATTATCTTTTGGATCCTTTTTGTTCCTTGTTTTTGATGAAGGTGACTGTACAGTGGGGTGATGTGGATGTCTATTGGTTGTTACTTTTTGCATTCAAAAGATCTATTCAATCGGTGCTGATTTTAGCCTCATTTCCCCCTATTCAAAAAATATCATCTATTTTCTTTAGAAATTCTAGCGAATTTTTTAAGTTTTTTTATTCCCTGGGTAGTTTCCTAATTCAAGACTAAATAGAGGATGTTCTTTTGTGCTAGTGAATATCAAATTATGTTAATCCAGAAAAAATATAACTAGATTTCTATTTTTCAAAGAAAGGCCGTAAAATTCTATCTTTCCCCAGAAATATTTATGAGCTGTCTCAAGGAACAGGAATTTCAGAATCTCTTTCGTACACCCTGTCTTTTTTTTGCAAGAAAAGCGAAAAAATGATCATGGTATTAAAACAATAATGATAAACTTTTGTAGTGCGGGTGTGATGGCGAAATAGTTCAACTTTACAGGTGAGGTGGGGTCAAGAAAAATTGCAAGAGGGGAAGGTAGGGGAAGCAAAGTTCCTTGGGGATGTAAATAAGCCGGTTATTTAAGAATTACTAATGGATTTTCAATATAAAATGACCTTCCTTTGAGCTACTGAGTTGCTTTTTAAGTTATCAAGTGAGACTGAAATACCATAAAATAAATTGTTAGTGCCCTCGAGGAGTGAAATTAAACCTTAGAGACACCCATACAAAACGATTATGGTTGCTTGTTGGTTTTGACTTTCTCTAGAATAATCCACTCATTTGCAATAGCTTTCCCCCGATGGAAAACATCACGAAGAAGAATCTTATCAGAGAAGATCTCATGAATAGTAAAAAATTTCCTATGATAATTGCCAGGCAAGCAAAGATAAGTGAAATGTAAGAATAATTATTCAAAGGTGTTTTACCAGAGGGAATAAATTTCGTAATGGACGGAACGTCAGTTATCATAAAAGGCGTCCCAAGTTTTCGTCTCAAGAAAAAGCAAACGATTTAAATTCATGAGAGCGAATATCAGGAGTAACAGTAATGGCCAGGCAAAACGGCAGAGAACGCCAGAAACCACAACGGAGACAAAAGATGTGAGTAACTTCTATTAATTCTACGTGTAAAATGTTCATATTTCGAAATTTTTAACGTTGTAAATCGACCATATTTTGTTCTCCATATTATTCCTTGTAACGTGTTCAAATTCGTTTCCTCTCGTAACCTAACACAATGTCACACAACGCGTGACGCTTTCATGAATTACTTGAGACGTGAGCTTGGGATGCCTGTGCTATAATGAAGGACATTGTGCCCTTGGCATTCAGCTATATCGAAGTTAGTTCAGTAAACAGTTTTTATTTTGCTGTTTCAAAATATTTTTAAGGAGAGGTGCTGTCGTTTTCGTCTATCCACAATTTTAATTTTCCCAGTTTATCTATGAAAAAAGTCAAACTCAAGTTCCTACGTTCTTTGCATAAAATATTAATTTCGTTATCTAACAGAACTTCCTGACTTTTTTCCAAATTTCGCAAGACAGCCCAGAGGATTTAGTCGATTTCAATATTCAGTATTGACTAGATGAGTTTTTCTTTTTTTTCTTTTAACTATTTGAATTTATATATCTTAACAGAGTGAGCTCCAGAATTCTTTCCCCTTAGAATTCAGGCTGGAGATAATCGTTGTCTCAAAACAATACATTGTAAGATGCTTTTTATTCCTTACAAAAAGCCAGTTGAACGTGGCAATAGCTGAATAAAAGAGAACACTACATTGTAGGTTTGCTAATTCAAACAATACAACTGACACCTTGACACTCTAATAAGTCTCAAGGGTTAGATTTCAAATCGTTTATTCATTACCCGTTGACGTACTAGTTTGATTAACATGTAAAAACGGGTGCTAAATTTAATAATAGAAGTCCAATAAGGTGCTAGACGGTGTTCGTAACAGTTTACATTCACTACTATTTAAGACAAAGAGAGCAAAACGTTTTGATTCCATTTCGCAAGAACTGGGACTTAAAGCGATACGCTAAGAGGTCTACGAGAAGTTTGTTAGTACCGCAACAAGCAATTTAGTGTGAGTAAGCTGCTATTAATTTTTGGTAACTCAGATGTTTGTTCGTAATGTGCTGGTCAGAGGGGCAAACTGTAATCATTTATCACAGTATGGCTTCCTAAAGTTCGTTGTATTCTAAATAACGCAAGTGATATATGAGAAAACCAATCTTTACTCGATCTTGATCTCTTCCTTACAACGAGACAGGTTGGCTTTGCTTCAAGGTGCATCTTGGAGGGGGGAGGGGGGGGGAATAGGGAATTGAAGATTAGAAATTTGCCAGAATGTGTTTGAAAGCGTGAACTTTTATTTTTTTTTTCTTTTTTCAAGCATATCCAAAGCAGCGTCGGAAAATTACAAAACAACCAAGACTCATTTGCCATAAACTTTTTTTCGTAGACAAACAAGTTTGCAAACGTGTCATGCTTTTTTTTTAAATTTGCATCTCTTATTCTGGTACCACAAGAAAAAAAAAGAAAAAAGACCTCGGTGATTAAAAACGCCAATGTGTTATGGTTTGGGACCGAAAACTAATAACCAATGTTTAAAAAATGTCTCAGAGTTACTTAGAAATATTTAAAAAACCAACCTTAGGCAAGTAAAGTCAAATGAGTGCGTGTGGGTGTGCAATTACATTTTTTTTATTTCTTCTAAAAATAGCGGAAATTTATCGTTACCGCTACCGTTTCATTTGCTTTTTCTCTTCAGACGCACGTTCGGCACATTATTAAAATGAAAAAAAGGAAAATCTGTCACGCTGCGTCGGCGGGCAAATTACTTCGTTCAATACCAAGTGGAATTTATAGACGTACATAATCACCATATTTCATATGAAGAGTTGAAGTTTCGAGATCCGCCGAGATAAAACGGAATATTGTAAAAAAAAATAGAAATATATATATATATATATATATATATTTGTTTTTATCTATTTTCAAAGTCTATTCTTAAAAGCCTTTAATGATGGCTTGAAGAACGTTTCTCGAGTCTACTCTGTGCGTGTTCCTGTTTCTTTGCGTTTTTTATCGTTATGGCCTTTGTATTTCCGCCATTTTTGTCACTTAACCCCTTACATTTGTTTGCAATCAGGGTAACTTTTTGCTATGGCTACTTGCAAGAGTGACCGCTGAATGGTTGTGCGAATGAATATCGAAATCACCATCACAGACCAAGCAATTGCTAACAGATGTGGAATTAAATATAATTAAGTTGATTCTTTTATGACGTAAAAGGAAGCTATTTCTTAGGGTTATTTATCCTTTTCAATTTTAATGATTTAATGATTAGCTTTTGATGTTCCAAGTCACGTTTAGCTTAGTGAATAAAGGAAAAAAAAAAAGAAAAAGAAAAGCTGTTGTTAAAATTACAAACAACTAAGAAATATTCATAACAAGACCTTTTTTCCTTCGTTTACGGGTGAGTTAAACATTCATCTATCAATTCAAAGTTGATGAATGTCCAAAAAAAAAAAAAAAAGTAAAATCATAAAAGACTTGCTATCAGCGAGAGACGTAATGGTCCTGGTTTGAAATGTGCGCATGCGTGCCAGAACGCTTACTCTCAGAGCGACTCTCTCGAACAATGGAATTTGAATGAATACAATCCTGTCCTGAAAAAATATACACTCTAAAACGAAACATTGTTATAACAAAAGTTAGATTGCAAAATAAAGATAGTTAAATGTAGATAAGAAAATGTTCGAATTATCTATTTCTCAAAATGATTTAGTCTGACCTCTTGCCTGACATAATCTTTGGGGTTTCTTGTAAGGGACTGGTTTTAATAGCCCCTAAATTATCTAGGAATGGAATAGACCCTGTCAGTAAGGCGCCAGTTGGCTTGTGACACTGAGGCTAATTGAAAATCACTTATCTGCTCAATGCAATGCTAAAACGCTAAAACGAGCAATTTTTTTTTTCGACAGAAACATGAGTACAAGCAATTCCTCTAATGAAATCACAGCTGACCCCCTCGGACGAAGCGATGTCCAAATCGGGATTGAAGTCGCCTTCGCTGTGTTGATCTGTCTGATCAGCTTTATTGGAAATTCCTTGGTTGTTTACGCCATTCACCGCGATCGCAGACTTGACACCATCACGAATATGTTGATTGAAAATCTGGCGTTCAGCGATATTCTTATGGCGTTGCTGCATATGCCATTTTGGATAGTAAGTCTTCGGTATGGAAAATGGATCTTTGGTCACGTGCTTTGTCAGATGGTTGGGGTCACACAACTCATTTTTGGAATTGTGTCACTGTTGACAATGACAGGAATTGCCATCAATCGTTACTTCAAGGTCGTCAAACGCAAACTGTATATTAAGTTCTTCTCCAACAGGAAAGCAACATACGCGGTTATTGCGTTTTGTTGGTTCGCATCTACTGCTGTAAACACACCGCAATTGTACGGCTGGGGAAAAATTGACTATCATGTCAATTTCTCCGATTGCACCTGCGTCTGGGCTTTGGATGATGTATCATTCATCATATTTTTGTGCGCTGCTACAATCTTCATTCCAGCCACAATCATATTCAGCTGCTACTTTGTGATTTACAGAACTGTCCGTGAGAGCGCACGTCGTGTACACGGGCACGCAGCCTTACCGAACGCCACCAAAACCGAAGACAAGACCGAAAACAAAGTTTTGAAAACATCGCTAGTGGTGGTTTGTGTCTACATGATTTGTTGGACCCCTCTGTCAGTAATTGGCTTCATAGAGGTTTTCGGATCAAGAAGTCCACGAATATTTTATTACCTGGCTTACGTCCTCGTCTACTGCAGTAATATGACGAATCCGTTCATTTACGGGATAATGAACCCCCAGTTCAAGAACGCATTTGCTTGTATACTGCAACTACGGGATTCTACTGCTAGTGAAGCCGAAAGAGTGTCGGTATCGCGAAATATAGCTTCTAACGTGGACCTGGCAGAAACGTATATTTCAACTGCACAAGCAGTGCCAGTGTAAACTAGTCATCATTACGCTTATCGCTTTCATGGAAGGAAAAGTATCTGCAAACAACTATAGTCATAGCAGTTTTGTTTAGGGAAAGATTTCTGAGGCACACTCTAGTAAGCGGACAGTTCTCTGCTCTGGCCTCCCTGAACGCGTCACAACAATAAGATATGTGGAAATTGTTTTTAGCTGAAATTAGAATATGTTGATAATTTGGCAAGGTATACAGGCATCAAGCAAAGAAGAACAAACAAAACCAGGAGTTGAAGGATATTAAGATATTTTACGCAGATTATAAGCTCGAAAAGTTAAAGCTAATTTGTTAGGTGTTTGCAAGGTGAAGAGCTCTTCTATTTCAAATTTAGTTCTTCATAGTTTCGTCAAACTACGAAAAAAACAGCCCGAACGCTTATTTGTTTTGTTTTGTTTTTTTTATCATTATTTTGACTATTTTTCTAAGAGCCCGAATGGCAATAGCACGAGTAAGGTGGTGAGCTTTGTAGTGAAGAGATTGTTACAACACATAGTTTAATATCTTTTTCGCTTTTTCCCACGCCAAATACCGTGCGTTTCATTCATAGGAATTTAATGACTTTGTCCATTTTGATTAAGTTATTCATTTAAAAGTCTATAAAGTAATATCATGATATCTCCATAATTTGCATACCTTTTCTTTATGGATTTGCCCAAACGGAATCCCAGACGTGGTGAGAAGCTGATCCGTTAATAAAACGAAAAAAGTTGTTTGAGTAAGAAGACACATTCATCATAAGTCTTAATCCCAAATCTCTGCATAATACGAACCCCCCCCCCCCCCCACTCTCCTTTTCCAAAAAGAGGAATTAGAACAAGCCACTAGAACAAGAACTAGAACTGAGTTAAACAACGGGACAAGTAAAGCATCAATTAGCAAGTAAAGCATCAATTAGCTTGTTGAATAAGTGAATAAATAAACAAAATTAACACACTGTGTTGTCGAACCTGTAACCCGTATCTGAATTGATTGTGTAGTACATTTAACAATTTTACTTTGAAAATATACGAAGATTGATGTGTTTGATGACATTTCCAAGCAACTTATGCGGCATTGTGATAAGAGTTTATCTAAAGTAGTCTAAGTTTAGTATATAAAAAATATCTAAAACAAAATTAACTAGCAAAAAGAACAATATAACGATAAATTACGTGTAAGGCCCGGATGACATATTTTAGGTCAGGTCTTTTGGGATTCTGACGATTTGTACATTACTCATTACGATGACAACACTTTCCTAGCTAGGAAATCAGAAGTAAATAGCGTGGTAACGTAAAAAAGTAATAAAAAGGTTGAATAAATTAAAAGCGTACCGTAAAAATTGCTTTGACCGCGCGTTGTACTCTTTAATAAGCGTGTTATCCATCCATTTCTTCGACAACCTTCGACCAAAAGACCTTCGACAACCTTCAGGCGCATAGGTCTTAAATATTCCCTGACTTTGTAGGACTAACTGCGTGACATAGAAACGGTTATGCCTTATCTAGCTAGGTGTGATCATTTTGTAGGCTACCTGACCGCCGTTCTTTAGGATGTCACGCAACGCTCTTCTTCAAATAAAGGGGGAGAGTCGCGTTTTCCTCAAGGAAAAATTAACATTTTGATGGAAGTCGATAATTCCGCCAAGGCTTTAGCGATAAGTTTTGAAATGGTGAAACAAAACAGAGACTCAAATTATTATGTTTCCAAAGCGTACTATCGGAGCGGATCTCGCGATTGTTCGTATAACATACCGTGTTAACGTTTGATATACCACAAGGAACCCATTAATTAAGGTGTGAATGCTTTTACTCGTAACTTTCCACGGAAAGTGTAGGAATATTGGAAAATTTCATATCATGGCATTACATTGTAACTAATACTGTGATGAAACATCAACATAAGAACCAACCAGATATTTTCTTTACCATGACGTCATAAAACATGGCGTCATTGTGCAATTTTAAAAAACTTAGTCCCTATATATATGTCTCTTGGAGCCCAGTTCACTTGAATGAGATCAAGCTAAGAGTCGTGTAAATGGCGTCATTTGAAATGTGTGACAAGTCCGGCTCAGATCAGGAAAAGAAATTAGCATCCATTGTTGGAAAATAGCTAAAGGAAAAAACATTTTGAGCAGCTTATGACTGAGAAAAACAAATGGATATAATATGTCTTTCTTCTGTACATATATATATATATATTTTTTCTAATAATTCCTTCTCCTTTGAGCATCTTTTTATGAATTGCTCTATACCTCGCTTGTTGTTTCGGAAGGATTCGAGAGGAATTTGGGCTACAAGAGATTTATACGAAAGATAATTCTATCCACATGTCAAATATACCGAACGCAACTGAATACAATCACAGAACCCGACGTATATCTATTCCTGATAAAAGCGGATTTATCAAGTATAATATATCTAAACTTGGTAATAGCTAGAAAGGATATCCATTTTTAAACTAGTTAACTTTCATACAAGCACCATCGGTGCTTCTAGTTCCATGTCTTTTGTTTGATTTGATAATGGTGATAAAGTCCCGGATGCTTGACTCTCTCGACTTCCAGCTTCGCGTTGAGAATACGGTCTAGTAGATCCCAGTCTTCTCCACCCCACTTGTACTGATAGAGAGCAGTGTTCATTCCTTAACATGAATAGATAAATAAGACACGAGCATGACTTTGCAATGAGTTATAAACATTGGCAGAAAAGGTAAAAGGGATTTTCTGATAGAAAACTTGCATTGAGTGCACATTTCTCTCGGCAAGTCTATTTTCTCTAATAGAGAGAGAAACATTTTTTTTGGCAAGAGGAGCATTTGCTTAGGAAAACTTTTCTTCGTTAATGCAGCTCGATGAATAGTTGTGTTTACATTCTTTATTGATCAATATTTTTGCGTGTCTTATAGTCATAGAGATCACTGATGTGGGTGGGTTACATTGTGACGAGGTCGGTATTGAACCGGATGAAGTTTATTTGCGAAGTTGTTGATATAACTTTGGAAAGGCCCTAGCGTGCAAATTTTCATTATTTTTGCGTAAAATACTAAATAAAGCTGCGAACTCACTCATATTTTCAATTCAAGCTGTTGAGAACATACTTTGTTAATTTCCAAAGCGCTATAATCGTCGTTATGTCCCTGCTGTATAACTACTTTGATAACATATACCTACCTCCAAAGCGTTGCCAGTCAGATTTGTATACACTGAGAAAACCATATCCGCTTAGCTCCCAGAAGCCTTTGTGATCGACGTATGTGCTACCACAATCTAAGCGACCAACTACAGGCGCATAAACAAAGCGTCCCTCTATTGTGTTCTGAAAATAAACGAGTATCAGGAAAAGTATTGGACTGACCTTTCTTCGATAAAATTAATTGCGATACGAAATGTTGTTTGCAGTCATATCTTAGAAATAGATGAGCCCCTATCTCTCATTTAGAGTTGGTCGCACAATATCTCAGTATATATCTCACATGTAGAGAGATATATATCTCAGTATATACATATCTCGATATATATCTCTCATTAGAGGGCAAAATAGGTTCCTTACAGTCTGATTCAAGCGACGAACTTAGTTTGGAAAAGGGGATTTATCCAAGTCCAGCTGAAACTCGTACATATATAGCTTTAATTGCGGTTGAGACGTCAAGTTGGCAGCCAAACAAGGAAACGCTTTTCCCAGATGGGAACAGAAATAAAAAGCAAGTCAACTCATTTTATAACCAAGTTGCATCCAACGTGATGGACCGATGGTATTGTACAAGCTCTCTGTACTCGATGAATCATGATGCTTTTGACTGTGCTACGTAATAAATGATTGGATAATGGATAGTTTGTTATGTCGTCTACTTTTGTCGTCTATGTTAATATCATGGGAAAATGGAGCTGCTGGGGTCAGTGACGTTATCGAACATGTTTTTTTTTAGATTTTTCACTTTTTCCACTACAATATTTGTCTTGTCAGAGAACGAAAGCTATCAAACTTAAGAGTAAAATCGAAAATAATACTCAAAAAATAAATGGTAACTTTACTGTACTTCCCTTTTCAACTTAGAAGATTTAGTTCGTTCGTAGTCATATCAACCCTTAAACCACACCTCATTTGTCATTTAATATATTCTATATCTTTGAGTTGATTCCACCAAATTCACAGCAAATACTCCTCCAAGATAAACAAACAGTTACTGAAGGGGAAAGTTACTCAGATGAAATCCTCTTCAGACAATTTTAAGAAAACCCGAGAGGAGTCCACCTCCACTCACCCCCCCCCCCCACCCCCCTTCTCATCCCTTCCCCTTTGTACGTCCGAGGGTTAATTTAGTAGACACTATTTGATATGATCAAGCTAGGTCACCAGCAGTTATGAGAATTGATGTTAGGTTCTTGGAAGTGAAAGAGCTGATGACATTATCCGAACCGACTCACCTTGCGAACGCTGTCCAACATATCTACTGGTACGTCAGTATGGAGATCAAACAGAAACAGTAAATCTTGCGCACTTGGAACATGTTCAACTGCTGTGTTTAACGCCGAAGTCTTGAAAAATTTACCTTGTAACGAAATAATCGTATGTCTGTTGCGAAGAAGAGAGGTATCAAACGCCTTTGGCAAATCTATATCTTTACTCTCAAAGTCAACGATAATGACATGAAAGTTCGTATCAGCGGTCAAATAGCTAGCAATGGTGAGCTCGTTGATTAAGTGATAAACCCATTTTCCTTGGTCCTTGACAGACACTATGAAGTACACTTTAGCCTCTTTATTCCAAGCCATACCGTCCTGGAAGCACAAACTGTGATTGACCTTTTCTTGAAAGACGTGTTCTGATAGGCGAAACGACTGTTTAGTACCCTCTAAACCGACCTCCAGCTCAACAGAGTAACGATCTCCGTAAACTGGATCTGTCCTCTGCAGTATTTTGTGGATTCTCTTTAGAAAATAGTTTCTAAATCAGATCAATAGAGAATTAGTCAAAGATACTGAAACTCAATTTTAAGGGGCGTTATTCAATGGGCACTAACCCACATGACAAGACACATGTTTCTAATCTTGCGCGAATACTGTTACTGATTTTGCTAGGGAGATTCAGTATCTTGTTGGGAATTTATGGAACAGAGGTAGAGACGCAAGAACTAAACCAAAGTTTCTTCTTTCGAATAATTCTAAATAAACTTACTAATATAATGAAGAGATAAATATCACATGCAACACATAAACGGGAAATGAAAATAGAGAATTGAACTTATCTATGCTATTCTAAAATCTTCGATACGGAGCTGTTCTCAAGAATCCATTATTTGACGAAATATGGAATTTCATTAGTCAAGAGAAAGACTATCAATAAACATTTTGGCAAAGAAAAATGTAGTCTTTGATGAAGTGAATAGAATGCTGAGGCATGTACCCATTTTTCATCAAGATTTATTTGTTCGTGCCCGATAGGGCTGGTAGAGTAAGCTACAAGATTAGAGAGAAACATAAAAGAAGAATTAAGAATCGGTATTAAATATTGTCTCAACTATTTTTACCAGTCGCTGTAGCTTTTTGTTGTTTCAGCCCATATAGTAATTAAGCAAAGACCTTTTATATCCTGGTAATGTCGTCTTCAGGAGAGAAGAAAACGTATTCAAGCTGTATTTTGGAAGTGGACAGATAATTGAGTTTAACGTAATGGATCGATGGTATTGTAAAAGCTCTCTGTACACGAAAAATCACGCTACTTTTGACTGCCACATTTAGTAGTAAGATACCTATGTTATATTAATTGAGTTTATAATGTAAACTGACCATCGTATTGAGCTTCTAAGCTAACATTTCGAGTTTCAGCCCTTTGTCAGCCCCCCCCCCCTCTCCCAGCGACAAAACATGATATTTTCTTTAGAAACTTACCTTTTGTATATATGATTAACTTACTTGGATGTTCCCAGTCTCAAAGAAGTCATAAGCTTATCCACAACTGCTTGAATTACATCCTTGTTTGCAACCTTATTTGGCCAAGATATTAGGTAGCCTAGGTCACCCATTGCAGTATCGTCCTCAGGATATACGATCGATTCAGGAACCGCTTTCACCCCTTCGTACGTATGAACTCCTTGCTGCAGCAGATAACTGCTTTTGTATTCGCACGAGGGTAAGTAACTTATTCTCGGAATGAATGGCAGAGAATAGAATGACAAGTATTCCTTTCTAAATTTTTTGGATTTCCTCAATGCTAGTTCGTGTTGGTGCTGTCCTAAAAAAGACATATGAAGGGCATCTTTTTTCTCTGTAGGAACTGGAATTTTGATTGGGTAGGTGGATATGTAATTTGCATTTATCAGTTTGAAATCATCCTCTAGAGCACTCTTCCAATACAACTGTACAAAACCTTTCTCGGTGCCTTGTTTGTGAAGAATTTCGAAGTAATATTTCTTGCCGTTAAATAGGTTCACTGTTTTCGAAATTTGATCTGGATATTTATCCAATACATTTTCAGTGGTCCAAGCAGAAGCATTCTTTGAAAACACTTTTGCTCTCAATTCCTTTTCACGTGGATCTTCACTAAAACTAAGCCAAAATTCTGATGCATCATCAGAAGCTATGGCAAAACGGTAGGACATACTGCTGGGTGGGTATAAAAAGCCAAAAATGCGTTGACCATAGTGTTCTGTGTTGTCTTGAATTTTAAAGTCGGTAATGAATACTTCAAACTGTTCATCGGGAAAGTAAGGGAAAAATATTGATTCTCTGAGTTGTGAGACGTCAAAGCCACACAAATTCCGCCATGTATGAACGTTCACTGCACCCATTAGAGGCTTTACAGTTTTTATGCCAGTTTCTGGTTGGATGTTTTTTCTTAACCGTTGTTGTGAAGACTTCAAAATGTAACGCCAAATAAAGAACCCTACTAGAGTAAATAAAATGAAAGCTTTCCCAAGTCTTTTCAGCTTGCGAGAAGAAAGAAACCTTCTACGAACTGCCATATGTTGGGATAATTCTGGTCAACTGTGAAAGCGAAGTGCTGATGGCTTCATGACCAACTTCAGAAGTCACCGTTGAAATTTAGCCTTGAATCCTTTTAATTTGACGAACTCAGACCCTGTGGAATCTAATTAAGATAACTGTATCATGAGTTTGTTTATTCTTTCTCGTATATGATTCACATTTCCTGTTTTTTTTTTAAATAAGAAATCAAGTGACCTGAAATATCCAAAGTGTATTAAAATAAATTACGTAAAAATATTTGTTTGTTCAAATTAGCGAAAAGAAGAGAACGAGGGGTGGAAATGGACGACTCGAAATCTAATTATACATGTCATTGCCACTGGTTCTAAAATAAATACTACAAACGTAATACATTCAGAACGCAACTAGAAATTCTAGAAGGAGGGGGCCGAAGAAAATGCGGCAAGAGCGCATCTCCCTTCCCCCCTCACATGCCCTCCATCCGAACTAGTCTAAGTGCAACCGTACCCTCCCCCCCCCCCCAAGGTGAAACCTAAGTTAGGGAATGGGAATGAATAACATAAGAAATACGAGGCGCTCGATCGATGAATGTCGACAGTTACCTGATCATTTGGGAATTCGTCGAAACAGTATTTAGTGATGGATTACTTGTAATCACTTATGAACTAGGGAGAACACTTTCATTTGCGTAACCTGCACGAAAGTCAAACTATTTAAGAATAGCTGCGCGGACTGGGACTAGGCTGGTGAATTGGTTTCTAGAAACGCGTCGTTCCACCCTTCGATATGTAATAATGCTGGCGGTGAACTACTGTATGATGCGCAGTGAACCTTACTGTTCGTCTTGTCACGAGCGAGGGGCCAAAACAGTCCGAATTTCCTTATGTAACGGGAACAATAACATCGTTATTTAATTTATCACCATCTTCAAAATTTTCCATCTCTGATATTATGCTTACTGTAAAAAGGTTTGTTGATTAGACAATCTGCATTGTGCTGCTACTAAGAATATTTTTATTAGTAGTGAGTCAATAATAAATTTGCATATGTAAAAGTGAAACCAAGTGAAGAAAGTGACAGATATAATTTTGACCGGTATTACCAAGGAAACCGCGGTATCTTACAAAAATGTGAATTAATATATCAAACACGAGGAAAAGTGTTTCATCCAATATCTAAACACCGAGAAATGGTTGAAAAAACGAGGCGCAGCCGAGTTTTTTTTAACCGCCTTCAAGGTGTTTGGATATCGGATGAAACACCCTTTCGAATGTTTGATATAGCTTCTCAAACCATTGGTAATTCTTGGAGAAATCAAAGCAAAAGTTCACCAATTTCTACGATAATTAAGATCACATGTCCAAGCTTCCTTCACTGTTGTAATTTCCTTCGTTTCCTCAGCATGAATTATAAATGAGTTTGAGAAGCAAAGATCAAATCTCGCAAGGATATGAAATACGGTCCTTAGGCCGAATTTCCTTTCAATTTTTCTTGCAAACACATTTGAATTCCTATAATATATTTACTGCAAGCCAATAAGCAAAAGAAAACCACGAAAAGAAAACGATTCCTCTTGATTCTTCCAGGAATTTATAAGAAATGGGTTTAAAGGATTTTCCATCTTCAATTTGCTCTTTCACTCGAAAACGATTTCTATAGATTCTTCCTGGAATTTATAAGAAATGGGTTTAAGGAGTTTCCATCTTCAATTTGCTCCTTCACTCTTAAGCTTCAGAATGCCAGTTCGAGCCGAGATTGAGCATCAGTGTTGTTGAATAGAAAGCGGGCGAATGATTGCTTAAATTCACCCAAAAAAATGAGAGAAAAAAAGTAAGAAGCACTACAAGTCACATGAATAATTGATAGGACGAGTACAAGACAACTCAATATGCACAAGTAGCATCCACAGAATATGCACAATATTCACAAACTTAGAAGTTAGTAACATAAAAAGCAGGTTTCTGTTGGATATTTTTCACCTTCTAGTCAGATCCTACCTTGGACGATAGAAATAGATTTCCTGCCAGTTACGTCTTCGTGAGGAAAAAAGCGCTACAAATCCAGACAAATCTCCATCGCGTGAATAAATGGTATAAGAAAGTTGCTATAGACTATATTTACTTCTTAAAATGCTAGTCATGTCGTGTCGCTTGAGATTCGGCGGTTATGTCTTTACAGCAAACTCAGAAGGGTGAGTTTAGGTGATATTCAACAATGTGGCTGTTTCAAAATAAAAAGTTAATATTCCGCGTCCACGAGGTCCTCGTTCAGATATGACTTCCAGTTTAGAACAATAGGCGTTGTTTCTCGTGTCTGCAAGTTGCTAAGTGAGGGAACTGTTCTATATGGAAACATTAGGGATTTATTTCGTTGAAAAACTCTGCGAAGAGACAAAGTAAATACACTAAAGAATTTATGAAATCTCAGTCAGGGCTAAATGCAACGGATATCACCTACTCATTGAACTCATTGTTTCAATAGTTCAAAAAATAAGATGTTTTGGTAAACGAAAAGTTAACTGGCGAATCATGTGATCCAAAAACTCATGAGGAGTTTGTTGGTATTTTTTTTTTGTGTGTGTGGTACGGGTTGCGGTTATACTAAATTATAACGAATAATTTTTCGCATTAATTACAGGTTATTTTCGTTCCAGAAGAGACGTAAGAAAGGAAGTGGTTGACAACAGTTGGGTGGTTTCTCTCGGAGTAAAACTTTTTTAAGGCGTACTGGAAACTTCTAAACACGCCAGAGGATAAAAAACCAAGTCAGTCTAAACTACAGACATTAGTCGTTTTAAAGACTTCTCGAGCCAAAACTATCTGCTAAACCGATCAACTGTTACCATCCTTAGTTCATACCGTGTACTTAAGAGCGTTTGTCTGTAAAAATCAAACATATCGCGGCAAGGGTGGTTTGATTTCTTTCTTATTTTAATGTTAGATAGGCTAGACTATAACTAAAATCACGGGATACTTTTTTTTGGCAAAATATCTTTTTATTTCAGAGAAAAATACAAATAATAAAATTCCGTTGAAATCGTCATTTTTAGCAGCAAATTATTGCACGAATTTGAGGGCTTCGCGTGCAAAAACGAATCACTATCTCGTCTTTTAAACACTCAAATCTTCTTTTTCGATCTCATAAGACCTCACAAAATGATTTTTGTAAACATTGCGCTCTTCTTTGCGCTTAAAATAATTTAATTTCATGGCTATTCATGGCGGAATGTTCAAATTTTTTGAATTCACGATGAACATAAGGAGGAGTGCAAAAAATCTCTGTAGAAGCTCAGTCTCACGAGGCGCCAAGATAACAACTCTCTTTCATTATCGGAACGAAATTAAACCATACTCCTAATTTTTGTTTCTGTTTGTTTGTTTTTCGAAGAACTTCCTTGGACGCCATTTAGGCCCAACTGATATACAATTATGACTCGAAACTAAAAAGATCATATAGAAGGAAAACAGTTGTACCTTTTCTATCTTTCGAATTTCGATAAAAAACATTTTTTGCGAGGATCGCGGGAAAATCTATTTGAGAAAATTTCAAGTGGCAGGTAAAACTGTCAGTTTCCACTTAGCTGTCGATTTGGATGGGATTTTAAGTAAAGGCGTCGATAGCCTTGGTCTCTCACAGGATGCCTGAAGATTACGTAGAATGATCCTTGCTCAACAATGTACCAATGAAAATGAAGGGAAAGAATTCAGTTGAATTGCTATTGATGGAGGTTAAATATTCATGAAAAGTTTTCATTATTGTAAGCATATGCAGTCATATGCAGGAATAGATAATGAAACTAATAATAGTCATAAAAAAATAGCATTAACTTTGGTCACAAGGCTTAAAAATATTCCACATCCGTTTCTGTCATAAAGTAATGGAGTGTTTTTTATGTCTGACTATGGAGTCTTTTGGACACTCTTTAAACAGCACTTTTCATGTATTAATCTTCTTAGTATTAATTACTTTCCTACTTTAACCCTGCACTATCGATATCTTCTGTTTTTTATTTTATTTTATTTTATTTTTATCGTAAGATTCCTCTTTTTCTCTCATGCAATTTTATTTTTGTGTATATTGATGTGTGAAATATAGGTTAATTTAATTAGCAAACAATATTATATCCTTCTCCTTTTTTGAAACGGAGAAGAAAAAAGCTGCAACAACAACAAAAACAATCAATGGAGTCACTTTCGATGCGGCTCACGACGTACGTTCCGCCGGTGTACTGTCCATCTCCTTTGGACTTTAGCAGGATGGGTAAATTGACCTCACTGAGCCTCGCACATTAGTTTGGAAGTTGCGCCATTGAAAGAGGTCCCCTTCTCCTATCTGGCACTTCTTAGACATGCGCATGATTTCATCTTCTCTTATCACGCGACCCCAAATGTTGACACCTGTGAGTTTACCGATAAAACTTTGGCTTGCTTCAAAATTTCCCCCCAGAGAGTCTTGCTCTTGTCCTAAAATAAGGACGCCACCTCCGCGGATCCAGTGACCTATTGTAAAGAAAGTGAGGGCTGACTTAAGCTTTCATACGAGGGAACCCCAACCTCATTATTTTGAACTAATATCAGGCTTTGGAGAGCGAAAAATAGAAGAATCTGATATGTTGCATGAAGTAGCGGGGTTCAATGTAAGAGGTGCCTGAAGTATTATGTTTATTCGGCGGCAATCGGTAAGTTTTACCAAGTGACGTCAGAGGTGTTTACCTTTTGCGAGGCCGTGACCGGAAGCTGCAACTCGACCATCTTTGAACAATTTCCATGATCCAGCGATATTCTCCCACGTTGTGCAAATGTGATGCCAGTCTCCATCATTTGCTGATACAGAGGTACGTCTAAAGAGAGGCAGGGATTGTAAGTAAACAATTTGTATTAGATGGAATAAATAAACTATCAGCACAAATAAATGCAAAGAAGAGAGAGGCAGGGATGAACAATTATCACTTATAACACTTCTTTCATCATTTTATTTTTAACTTGTTCCTAATTTTGATGCTTTGGTGTGCGAAGTCAAGCTCACATTATCGAAATAACCCGTGTTTGCTGCCAAGTTGCTTATCAGTGAGTCTGAGTGTTTTAATCCTCCATATTTGAACGCAACTTCATGTATCAAATAAGTCAGAATGCTCTTACCTGTTTGAGCCTCCGACCCAGACAAGAAAATCCCTATAGTCATGTAGAAGCAGTTCGTTGTCCTGGCCAGAAACAGCGTAGCTCAGCAGTACTCCTTCGTTACTTGCAGTGGTTTTCATCCATAAACAAACTGTCATGGCATTTAGCCTTGGCATACCTCCAGAGATAACATAGTCGCTCGTTCCTTTTCCCGGGAAATACAGAGCATAGGCATTGCCTGGCGCCAATGAGGTCAAAGGAAAATAAAATTTTAAGGTTCTTCATTATCTTCTGAAGAATGGATACAAAACTGCATGATAACTCAAAAAACGACTGAGTAAAGAAATTACTGAATTAATTATATAAAACAGCTGTCTGTTGTTTACCAAGAGAATATCTTACCATATGCACAAGTAGGCTGCTCTCCTGTCCATGATCCATTACCCAAGCAGTGACGTTCTGATGATCCTCTAAGCAAGTAACCTTGCTGACAACTGAATGAAATACGTTCCCCTTCCCAGTTTTGCTGTCCGTGAGTGAAGCCATTTTCCAGTTTTTTCAATGGAGGACATACTCTTTGACCTATATTGACCAAAAACCAAAAATGAAATAACCAACTTAACCAAAACAGGGCCCTAAATTATACCATTATTGAGTGGTTTTAGACAGCTTGTAACTAGAATTCTGTAAAATGACAGATAGTGTACAGAAGCTGCACTTACATGAAGGTTGTATTCCACTCCACTGACTAGATGGAAGACAAAGTCTCATAGACGGCCCAATGAGTCGATATCCTGGCATGCATGTGAAAGACACAGATTCCCCTGTCCAATAGTGCGAGCCATGTTTTTGTCCATTGAGTGGAGAACCAGGATTGCCACAATTGATTAAATCTGAAAAAGACAAAGTAGAATCGTTAACTTAATCTCAGGGCAATGTGAAACCTTACAGAAAGGTGATCCGACTACCAAACTTCCTACACTGGAGAACTGAACCTAAACATGTAAAAACCTTTTTACATGCAAGCCAGCGATAAGAAACGGTAATTTTGACTATTAATTGCCATTTATATTGGTGTATATATCATATTTCCTGTTCAAATATTTTATATACTTACCTAAAACTGTACTAGCTTCGGCTGTAGCATTCTTATCATTATAGAATAGACATGTGAAGTTTCCAGCATCGTTCGGCTTGAACTGATGAATGACAAGCTCACTCCTTATCAAACCATTGCTGTGGTGTTCTGCTGTTGATTTTACTAGTCGTCCGTCCTTGATCCATTGGATTTTCGGTAAAGGAGTACCACCAGCGGAGCAACTTAAGTTAACAGATTCGCCAATACGCTGCACCTGTATTTTACTTACAGGGCTCGAAACAATGTAAGGATTCACTAGCACAGATAAACGTAGTAAGAACTGGCTGTTGGACTAATATTGAACTAAATGGCAAAATAGGACTTCAGCCTACTTTGGCAAAATTAAATGACTGAAGCAATTGTAAGCTGTTTAATAAATAACAAAGGTAATAATAATAATGATGATGATGATGATGATGACAATGAAGATCAGGATAATAATAATGATAATAATAATAATAATACTAATAATAATAACAATAATCATCATGATAATAATCCTGTTGTTTCCAACTGTGGATACTTTTCATCTGAATATCTTGGAATGCTTAATAGGCTCAGGGATGTGATCTGTTGATCTGACGTAGCCACATGTAAAGGTACTTTTAAAGACAATGATGTTTTGTCCTTCTTTAGGTTATTTACTAACCTGGATCTTTAACCACAACCCATATCACACCTATCACACTTTGTAACGGATTCACCCCTTGGCAAATGTAGTTTCCAAACTCATCTTTTGTCGTGTTGCGAATTGTCAGCTTGTTGCCAGAAATGACATGCCTGCTAACAGGGAGTTCACCGTGCGTTCTTTTCCATGTTACCACGGGGGTAGGGTGGCCAAATATGTCGCATTTTAGAGTAAAGTCCCGTGCTGTGTAAGCTGTCACAAATATCTCTGGTTTAATTACGAATTTTGTTGGTACTAGTGCAGAGAAATTAAACGCAAGAAAGTTAATACATGTAGATATTTTGTAACATCTTACTAACAGAATCACTTAGACAAACAGACAAACAAATAAAATAAAACAAATACCTTAAAAATATACCCCCCAAAAATGCTCCATATTTTGAAATAGAAGTAATTAGGAGACGATTTTCACTCATTTTTTTTACCCACTTTGGTTTTTTCAGTTCTAAGTAATATCTATTATGGAGACTTTTCAATCACTGTTGAGTAACTTGACAAGCAATGAGACCGAGATGAGGCGAACCAACCCGTATCGAGGACTGACAACAGTCGGATCACTGGACGTTGAACGAAGACAACGGTAATGTAAGCTAATGAACTGAAATGTAAATTCATTTAACAAACCTTGTATTGTGATATTTGCGGTTATTTTTTCTCTACCCAAAATATTCTCTGCGGTGCAGGTATAGAGACCACGATCTTCAAAAAGGATATTTCTAAATTCCAGGTGTCCTTCTTCAAATTGCTTCCTCTCGTGCTCGATCACTCGTCCGTTTTTATACCACGTTATTATGGGCTTTGGAAACCCAGCTGCCTTACAAGACAATATCACATTTTGATTCTCTCTAACCGTCAAAGAGGAAGGTTTTGTAGTGAAATGTGGTTTTTCTGAAAATGGGAAATACGATTTTTTATTCCAAGTTCATTCAAAGATCATTCTTTCACGCTATAGAACTTCTCAGAGCTGGCACAATAATTACTAACACAAAAAAGTTTATAGCATCAAATTTGAAAGTACATTTCCACTTGTGGAAGAATAATGCTTATATTTTGTGTTTAACTTCATGTACAGTTTTATGGAGCAGACATCAACACGTTGAAGTGTTTGGTTTTGTCTTCAAGAGACACCAATGCACCAACGACTGGAGAGAGTCGTGCCCAATAACAGGAGCTAGTCACAACGATGGGATGTCAACAAAACTTCCATTCTAGGAAAATTTATTAATATCAACTGAGCTGATGACGTAAACTGACCACCGTTAGGAGTTTCAAAGCCGACGTTTCGAGCGTTAGCCCTTCGCCATTTGATCTGATCGAAACTTCAGCTTTGAAATTCTTATGGTGGTCAATTTACGTTATCAGGTCAGTTGATACTACTTAATTACCTTTTTATTCTCTTCCACCGACGTAGCACCACAGTTTCTTTGGAAACTTACCCCCCTTATTCAACTTCCATTCTAACCAGGCGTGCCCGCCGGCCCTTTCTAATCCCCATTGCACTAAAGTACTCATCATTGCTATGACTGTTATATCAATTTTTTATTTTTCCATATTGTATTTCTAGTGGATTTCATAATGTATTTTTAATGTATTTCAAGCTTACATAGATATGGATGCATATTGTAAGATTGCAGAGTACTCAGAAAGCAAGAGTCGCTTCGTCCTATGCTTCCGTTCGTACCAATTTTTAAATAACACCAATCCGTACCACAGCAAACTTAAGACTGAATGACGCTAAAAATACGAAAATCTTACCTAACTGCCGCACATTACTTCCCCTTTTTGAATCTGTTGATTTTCCGGGGGGTCCTGGTAGTCCTTTGATTCCACGCTTCCCTTGGGGACCCGGTGGCCCCTTTGTTCCTTTTCTTCCTTTTCTACCGGGAGGTCCCTGGGGACCTGCTGGTCCACGAGAACCGCGAGGGCCTGGTGGACCTTGAGGTCCAGTGCGACCTGATAAAATCAAAGTATTGTAACGATTGAAGTAATGTGAACGTGTAGATTTGCTACAATTTGTTCAATATGTGTGACAGGCGGTGTAAGCAGCACAGCAGTTTTGTGTTTCAGTGTGCTTATCTTCAGTGTGCTTATCTTCAGTGTGCTTATCTTTATTACACCGCTTTGATTACCTTGCACCGTGTTGCTATGGATTCTTGAGCGAATTTGTGACACGCGCTGACGTTATTTAGCTCTGTACCGTTAGGAGTCATAATCTCGACCGCTTTCTTGCGGCGAGATTCAGGAACGTGTTGACTACGAGCAGGCCGTCACTAGTTCGCGCCACAGTATGAGCGTTTCTTTACCCAAAGTTTGAGGTCTGAAGAAAAGCGATCAGTGCCAGAGCTCGCGTCACAAGCCTCTCGCTCAGGGTCGTAACGAGGTATATGGGATCAGGGATCAAAGGCCTAAAAAAGGGTGGGATCAGGGATCACAGCCTCGGATCCGGGATCAAAGCCCTCGGGATCGGGATCAGCGTGTTTTCCATGGGCTCAAGGATCAGGCGTCTAGATAACAACAATAATTTACGATGCGCGCCTAAACATGGATTTTTAAAGCTTTTTGAAATTTTATGACCCATTTTATACAGTATTCCTTGGTATTTGGACTTATTGATTGATAGTTCACCGGAGACCAGAATCAAAGAGTACTAGTTGACTCAAACTTGACTTGAGAACCCCAAGTCGTCCAACGCCAGACATGCATGATTACGGCAGCCGCAGACCAAGCTATATTGTTGAATCCGTACAGAAGGCGTATCACTCTTCCTTTTCAGTGTATACGGGACCCCAAAGCCACTACACCGAACGAACAATAAACAAGAGGGAGCCTGAGTGGCTTTATGATCGTGCAAAGCCTAGCGAAGAACATTTTAGGCAAGAAGATAGTGTTAAGGAGAGGGATGTTTTGCGTGAAGAATCAAGGGAACTTAGGCTGTTTGCTAAAGAATTTGGGCAAGGCGTACGGCAGCAAAGAGTAAGAGACAAAACGAAAGAAAAGGCTGGAACTCTCCCTCTATCTCTAAGCATGATCCGAAGAGTTCAAACAAACCAAACTCAAAATGTTGTTGACATGCTTGAAGAGCTTCAAGCCTTAGACGCAGGACAACCTGAAACAGCACAGATTGAAACTCGTCCAGTTCGTTTTTCAAAGGGAGATGTAGTCGCCCTAAAACACAACTGGAAACGTTATTTGGAGCCCTTTTTCCTTGCTATTCTTCAGGAGGACCTTCATTGCAGTAATGGTGGCATCCTTGAGCGTACCATGCGTATTAACTGGCTTGAGCCGTCAGAGGAACGTATCAAGAAAAGCGGATCAGCTGAAAGTTGAGCAGGCTTTGTTTAACGATTAACAATGACCGTATATGGCTACTTTGGAACAATGGCGGAAACAGCTTTAAAATACACGCGGGATTTTTCAAATTTCCGATTATCATACGAGCGGCAGATTTAAACCATCGGCAAAACTGATGATACGACAAATCCTCCCCGTGGGGGTGATTATGGTAGATTTTTTAGGATGTAAATAGTCACGGTGGGGTGGATGGTGGGGCGACTGTAGCTTTCGTATCTGAAGTAAAGAAATGTCACCGTTTTTTCCTTTACATTGCTTAAAACTGGCGAAAGATATATTCAATTAGAGGCTCACTGTGCGATACAAAAGTGCTGAGAGCATGTGTAACCGGTATTAACGTCCGAAGGCCACCACGCCGTTGAATTATGTAGAAGACTTTCGTCATTTGCTCGATTGTTTAATGTGCGGGTATTTAAATTTCGCGCTGCGTGAATGAGATTTTGTTCCTGATGTGCACAAAAAGGTTCGTATTCTCCTTCCTCTAGCGTATGATTTAAAACCTGGTAATAACGTCCGAAGCCTCGCGCGTCGTTAATTCATGTAGTTTTACGGGTATCTTTCTCTTTCCGTATTTCAATTCAACGAAAGGAGTTAAAAAAACAATGGCGAGTGGAAATAGTCGCACACGCTCGTCAATTTCTCCCATTCGACTCGACTGTTCAATCCGAGTATATTTAAATTTCGCGCTTCGTAAGCAAGAAAAACTGAATAATCTCCTTCCACAATTTTTTTGTGTTTACACAAACCGACATCAAATTGATACCTATTCATCCTTTTGTGTGATAGTAGGAGGTGAGATTTTGTTCTGCTAGTTTCTTCCTTTTTTTTTTTTTGCTCAACAGGTTACGTCTATTCAATCACATCACTGATGCTGTCAGATTAATCTACCAAATTTTAGGGCAATCCAATTTCGCGCTACGAAAGTTATCCTATTTTCTTAGTTTGCATAAAGCGCTGCGCAATCGCCTCCCATAATTTGCTTACCGTAGCGTAAATGCATAAGCCCAGCAAAAACTTAATACGCGAAAAAAATCACACCCCTTGATTCGTTAAATGCCGCCTCGGTTGATTGAGAACAAACATAAAGTCCTAAGGTCTGCTTTCTACAAAGGGAATATTTGGGAAAACTGTTGATAGCTTTATAATTTTCATAAAGACTGTTTGAATCCGTCGTAAAACTATGTAAGCTCAAGCAAGACCTGCTTTTTTTTTCTCCGAAAGAGAATATAGAACAAACGAAAAACAAAAAATTCGTAACTTCTCCATTGTGAGACTTGTGAGTAAAATATCACACTCTCGTCTTGCCGCGCGTTTGACTGAAAACGAGAATAACTCAAAATAGATGTCCTCTCAAAAACTAGAGATAATTTCCTCGATCAGTACATCTTGTGTCATCAACATCGTTGCAAGAATTCTGTGCTTTTGTAAAACAGGAATCCTCTTCTTAGGTCGACTTGTTGGTTCCAGAAAGTAAGTGCTTGGCTAGAAAACAGCTGTGCGTCAGCGCCTGCCCTCTACGAAAATTTGGAGAAGCTGCTGACAGCTCCTTACTTTTAACAAAGATTGTTAAAATCCGCTGTAAAAATCTGATAGTTTTTAATGATTACTTTTAAACACAAACATCTATGTTTGTGTGAGTCTCAAAACCATTTTCGCTGGACTTGCCTTTAATTCTTATTAAAATCTCTCGTTTCTTCTCTCAAATTCACCTGCATTGCGTTTGTTTGACATGAATTACCAAAGACGATCTATAATTATAATGCCTTTGCACCTGATGTGACGTGCGACACTTTCAAGGAATCAATAATGACATTTTATTGTCCAAGACACATTACTCCAGTCAATCCGTACTAATTTAAATTCTTCACCGCGTATTATTCTACCAATTTAGCTTTTTGTGCAAAGAGCCCAAACAGGAAGTCGGAAGTTCATTTCTAATATTAATTTTCATCTTGGCTTGAAACCAACAGTTTCTATCGTAACCATAGCTACCAGACTAATAAAAGAAAACGCGTTTGGCTAAATAAGTCTAGTGTTGGGCACCAAAAAACGTTGGATCTTGAAAGGTAGGAGATGACTGTACTTAATGCATGATAAACTTGAGTTTGACTTTCACCCCATGATAAGATTTGATATTCAGCCTTAACTCCTATTTCTGTGTAGTTGAAATAAAACGAAAATGAAATTTACCGAGTTTCCAAATGTGGGTATCACAAACACTTGGCGAGAAAACATCTTCAGCTACTTGAAAGAAACAAGATCATTATCCTTACATTTTATTTTCGTGAACAAAACATTTACTATGTTAAATAATAGGGAGTTTTTAATCCAAAAGGTTTTGGTTTAAAAACGTACAACTTAACGTCTAAGTATCTGCTTTTCCTAGCGTTTTTCGCCGTCAATTGGACCTAAAAGAATTAATCGGAATTTTTTTCAATGTTGGTCAAAGGACTAATTTCGGTGTCTAATACGTATGTTAACATGTGAAGATATTCCTAAGAGACCCACATCTCTCCATCGAGCGAAGCGGATAACACCATTTGCGCCATTTGTATCAATTTCCACATGGAACTGACAGCTGCAAGCATTTTTTAAAAATTTATTTTCATAAAAAGGTTTTGTTCATAACGACAGGTCGATTTGGGAAGCTTAATCCATTGCTTGGAGCTAGCGATCAACTTAAAACTTGTGTCATACGCGCGTGGTATAAATAGAAAACCTGGACTGCATTGTTGACTAACTTCACTTTTGGAAAAGGTGAGTCGCAGACGGCGAATCATTTTTTTATCCTTCGATTCACTTATGAGTACAACTTCATTTATATGTCTCTCCTATTCTATTTTACTGATACAAAAAGAATTAAAGTTACAACAACTAGCAACGACAAAGTCAAAATCCGACATTCAACATCTACCCATAATTGGAACTCATTTTTGAAAAATTAAAGGGTATTTAACGAAAGTTTTTTTAGCGTTTCTTATTCAGAAAATTGGATTTTAGATGCAAAATGACTAAAAACTTCGGCACATACGAATTACTTCATTTAAAATAGTTACATTCCCATCTCTCCTCTCTCAATAACATTTAAGCATGACACTATGTTATGTTCAATTTTCCCGCGTTTTACTAGGCGGAAATTTGATCTTTCTGCATCGTACGGAAGCACATTTTAACCGCTCTCAGTCATATCTGAAAAATTATTTTTACAAGAGAACAGTACTGACATATGGCAAAGAATAGTTGCAATTTTTTGTTGTATATTCGTCCATAAACATAGCTTATCTATCAAAAGTTAAAATCGCGTATTGTGCAAGTCTAAGAGAAAGTTATTAGCACAAACATGTTCAATGATTAGTTTAAAGGTACTCACCTCAATAGCAGGTGGCATCTGTCGACCGTTAAATTGCCGATTATTTCGATATTTCTGGTTTGGGAAATATAGAGTTTGACATTTTTTAATCTAAGTTTACTATTTCCGGGAAAAAGTCGAATTGTCCAATGTATACTGAATTTATTCATACATCACCCCATGTATGAATCTGTTGCGTGATGCCAGAAAAAAGATGGCTTGTCTCAATTGAAATTAACATAAATTTCCTCTTTCTATGATAATCGGTCTAAATAACCAAAGGCGATCGTGTAAACTCAAGTAGGAAAAATCTGAATTTTCAAGGACCTGTATAATGAAGGAAGAGAAAAAGGTTTATAAAGAAGAATAAAGTTTTTTTATGACTTATCGATCATGTAATAGAAAAGGAACTTGAGAAAAATTTGCGTATAGCTTTTATTAATGGCTTTTGTTCTCTTCCCTAAAATAATATCGAAAATGCTCTCTACAAAAGACAAGTGATGCTCGATGCTACCAATTTTTGTTCTTGTTTCAACTTTTTTTTTTTTATTTTTTACCGTTTTTGGGAGGGAGAGGGCTGGAGCTATTTATTTATCTAGGGCCTTTTTATACAAAAAGTTAGGAATTTAAAATATAACAGCGGTAACAGCGACATCAACAAAAAAAATTAAAAACTTTACTCAAATTTGTCTTGTCTTAAGCATTTTATGTGTTAACCTCCTTTATCTCAGCTGAAATCATGAGGAAATATCTGAGCGCGGAATTGAGACATAAAATTATCCTAAATTCCTGTTATCAGATAGGCAAAAATCCGCAAATGAAGGCAGCATTAATTTTCCTCCATTTTCCCTGGGCTGGTTAAGTTACGCGGAAATTATAATTTTTCTTTTTTTTTCTTTCTTTTTTTTTTTACAAGACAGCACACCAAAAGTATAGGTTATAAGGAAAAAAGGATCTAGCAACCGTTTCCTCATAGACTCCTGTCCTTAAAAAGACCGTAAAAAATGAAATAGAGGCAATGCATTATTCAAGGCACGAATAAAATTTATTGGATGTCTTACCACCTTGATGTACTACGAGCCTGCTGCTTAATGTTCCTACATGATTTTAAAAACCTAAATGCTGTAATGTTTCCGTGATGGCTAAAAAATTCCAAGGATTCTGTTATCGATTATAAAACGACGATGTAATGCCACTTTCTGAGAGGCCTTGAGGACCTGCAGGACCTGCTTTTTTTGTAAATGATAAATAAAAAAACTCGCACCTTCTTCATTGTGAGACTTGTGAGAGAAAAATATCACACCCTCATCTTGCCACGCGTTTGATTGAAAACGAAAATAACTCAAATACATGCTCTCGCAAAAACTAGAAATCATTGCTTTGATCAGTATATCTTGTATCATCAATATAGTTACACGAATTCGGCGCCTTTGCAAAGAAGGATCCTCGTGTTAGGTAAACATGCTGGTTCTAAAAACGATGAATGCCTCGTTTGAAAACAGCTGTGCGCCAGAAACAAGGTCTTCAATCGCCTCGAGGCTCTCCACAGAAAACCGTCACTTTCGATTGCATTTAACATCAGTAGTAAGACCAAAAAATATATTTGTACGTTGAAAAAACTGACTGGTAAAAACCAGGCGACTTGACTTACATATAGAGAGAGGTGGTTTAAATGAGTCACTGCAATACGGATAAATTTAATTATTTCTGAATTTGCGAACCTTTGGCTCAATGCGCTAAACGAGGGTCAAGTCTACCCCTGGGTACACCGATGGAGATTGATTTTACTAGTTCATATTTACACTACCCACTCCCCCAGTGCAGCAAAATTGCCACTCCGATAATTTTCTCGATCAGTTACAAGCTTTTCCGCCTCCCTTCGGCCAAAGTCCCTCAGGACTACCAATTACTCAGGACTTTTGTTTGGAAAAGTTGATCCGGAACAATGGGCCATTTCTTGATACGGAGATGCACTATTATACACTGTAGGCAATGAAGACAACAACAACCCACCTCAGTGTATTTTAGATATTGTAACGGTGGTTCAGGATGGTGAGAAGTTCATTCTATGCCGAAACGAGGAGCAACGCCTAAAAAACTTGGCTAACGGCTCTGACGAGGCTGATTATGATAGCAGTAGTGAGGACGACAGTGATGGCGACAAAAGTGAAGACGATGATGACCAACCGACTCGTTTCGAAGCTGGACGCAGTAGATCTGGCAGGAGGGTGACACGATTTGTGCTTTAACAAGCTCAGAACAATTCCAGGGCCTTTCCGGAGTCAAATTTTCACACACGTTGTACATTTTCTCGATAGATATTTTTCAATAGATTTTTTTCAGATGTCTAGAAAACGGATTAATAAATAGCACAGATACTGCAAATAGATGATAACAAAAACTTGTATCATAAACTGACTAGGTCGCATGCTCATGAAATTTTAAAGTTTATAGCATCACCAAACGGTTCTTCTTTTTCAAACGAATGTCGAGGAAGGTCGCTGCGATAAATACGTTTTATTCTAATTTTGGTTACAGAAAGTTTATTAAAGTTTATGAGGCTAATATCAACGTCAATTTCAAGCAGTCTGCTTTTTCAAGCGGATAGATTCGAAAGTTATCAGATTTTTAGGAAAAATTTGTTTCCTCGTGTTTCCCGTATAAAACATTTAGAATTTGTATAGTATTGCACTAGTTAGTGTGTTTTGAATTAAGTGAAATTCACCTGATAGTTAAATTTGAGAAAAATCAAGATTGTTAACACGTGTCAACGAAGTGACGGATCCTTCAACGATGATTGCCAAAGGTAATATTCTACAATGATAAAAACGAACAAAAGAAGTGGGAACCGAGATAATTCAGGTAGGACTCTAATACTTTGGACCATCATAATATAGTGAAAGAAATGTGAAGTAGCTCATTTTTATTTTAGTCTAATGTCGCATTGGCGAATTGGTAAAAAATGATTACCAGACAAAGTTATGGATAGAAAATACACTGGGATCAACAAAATTTTGTGGGATCAGGGATCAAAATTTTCATCACTTTTGGGATCAGGGATTAAAAATTTGCGTAAAAATACGGGATCAGCGACGAAAAAATATACCTCGTTACGACCCTGTCTCGCTGGCTCGCTTTGATTAAGGCCTTATGACGTCTCGATGGCAAAGAAATGCTTAAGTCTCAGGGTTAATAATGAGGGGCTATTCGCAGACTACAGCCACATTATGATTATACCTTCAATGCAAACGATCTTCTCTTGACCTTTATCCAGTGTCTTATTCTGTTGATCATAAAAAATATGGGCTCTTGGCAAAATACAAGGCTGGAAACTTCTTCGGAATCTGCGTCTAGCTCATGAAAAATCACTACGTCAAAAGCCGTGCTAGTGTAGATGTCATTTTAGCTGGTTTCTTTGAGGTCTGCTGATATCACATGATAATATGATACGATCATATCAACGTGTGATGAGGAAAATAATTAACAGTATGAGGAAAATAATATAACAGTATGAGGAAAATAATTAACCTTAAAGTGACATGTTGTTTGTGCGGTGAGCTTATAAGTTAAAAATAAATGAAAACGTTGTGACCAATAATAGTACTGAACAATAACTCACATTTTGTTGTGTATTCGAGTTGGAACAAACCGTTCTACACTTGCTACAGATAGAGGGACTTGAAATATCTCTTTTGACGATTTGGTCCGTCGTCTTCCATCCACTTCCAGGCGCGTTCTCAGAGGTAATTTTAATAGTCGCACCATTTGCGTGTTGATATGGAGTACTTTTCAGCATCAAATTTTGCTCAATAGCTGTTAGACGACTGTCCAGTCGGTTCAATGAGTAACACGTAAAACCAAGTGAGCCCAGGGTGAGAATCAAATGGAAAGAAAAGCCATAAAGGAGAACGTTCGAATGCTTGACAATCTTGGTCTCCATGTTTGGCAATATCTCTTGTGATCAGTGAAACAGAAACCTTGTTGACTTCCGCTCTGAGTTTCTGCCAGCAGTTATGTTGATACATAATGCTGACCTCTTTGCCCTATACCTATTCAAATTACGTATTTGTTTTGATATCCCGCGAAGCTTTCTGTAGTATCTGGGACATTCAGTCTTAGAGACACCGCCCAGATGTTCAAATGCTGGAACAATCAGGCACGAAGTTACCATGTTAATATCTCGTATTTACAACGACTGTTTCCCCATTAAAAGATAACTCTAATATCTCAGGCGGTGTAACATTTCTGTAAGATATTTTAGAACAGAAAATGGATATTACGATCAGAGAGTGAACCTTCAACGTCGGAAATTTTTTAGGAGCCATTACTTCGCTCCTGCTCTTATTTGGTAATGGTAATGCAGGGTAAGCTGTACAAAGTCATAAAGGTCGGTCTGGTCAAAACTCTCTACCCCCCCTCCCCCCCCTCCCCCCTTCTCGTGTTAAGATGAAGTTATGTAAACACTGCCGTTGAAAATCCTCTATCGCTCGACCAAAATTGGTTGTCAAGATTGTAACCTTCATTTCAAAGATTCATTTAGCCTAGTATACAAAATGTCATTGTGTATTAAATATGTTGGCTTAGCGTTCCTAATAACGCTCTTTTTGCTTTTAATTTTTTCTTTCCGCGGGAGCTACCTCTACTTATAGTCTCTGGTAATTGTAAATTTTTATTATTCAAAAAACAAATTAGGGATAAATTATGTGTGCGAACGTATTATCTTTGTTATTCCCATTTTCTTGCGGCTTGAAACTCGTGTAAATTAGTTCTAAAAATCCGATCTGCTCACCCGTAAAATAAGTCACTAATTGAACAAAGCTTCGTTTTAAAATTTGTGCGAATTAGTCTAGACGTTACTAATTTGCACTGTCCAAATTAATAATAAAATGAGCTGCGTTTAGCCAACAAAAATGGATTTATTTTTCAATCAAAACGTGGTGAGCCCAATTGATGGACTCCTTAAATTTCCTAGGATCAGTTTAGAATTCGGAAACTTTAAGCGATGCGCTAATCGATCGGAAATGCAGCCCACGTTATGAACTTATCTGACAGACTAACTTTCCGGAGGAATTCCTTTTTAGATTTTATTTCTGAATATTTGATCTTTAAAAGAATCGAAGATTCAGTAGAAATATGATGAAATTATGCTTGAAAGTTTTCACTTTTGCCCAATTTTTCTGCATTTTTTTTAGGTACAAAAAGTAATTTGCTGTGTTGATCTATTAAGAGACATCATTTGGCTTGTTCATCCGCAATTGCCGGATGAAATAAAAAAGCTGAAGGGTTGTCATAAATGAAAATCGTTTTCCTCTATAACTTAAAATATTGTAGAAACATCTTCCAGTTCACCAGAAAGATACGTTGTATGAAATAATTGCGAAAACATTCGATCTCAGTGCTGTTCGAAAGTTTTTGACTTAAAATGGCTAAGGCACCCAAGTTTGTGAAATTTCTATGCTAATGATCAACTAGCCATTGCAATGAACTAAAATGTAACATAAATGGCATAAACCGACGAAGGAAACGAAACAGACTGTAAGGAGCCTAGCTAATAATGTTAGAAGGCTCAAAATTACATATAGTGAGGAAGGATTGAGCCAGGTATCACGTAGGTCTTACTTTTTTGTGTTGTCTTAATAAGGCATCTTTTTTCATTTTGAGGTGATTGGGTCAATACTTAAATTGCTTTGCGAGTAATCATCGATAATAAAGAAACGAATATTTTCTTATTGCTCTTCTGTTGGGTTATAGAAAGTGGACGCAGATAAACACCTCTCGGCATCAGTAAGTGTATCAGTTGCCTGGTACTAAGGTGGAAGAATTACTTTAAACTTGCCAATAACTTGCGATTATCTGAAATTACACCGAAAGTGCAAATTAGTTCTCAGTAAAGCATCTCAGTGTTTCATGTGGCAGTAATTTAGAGCTAAGCAAATCGCTATGTCCAAGCTCCTTAATGGGGTTTGATAGGCATCTCAGAGTTGTAAAACCTTTTGACATCAGTTCATACGTGTCATCGAACGGTGTAAGCCTTCATAGAAGCGAAAAAACTCTAGAACAACCGATTTTTCTTATCCTTTAGGTCATTTTTTCGTTGAAAATCATTGGGAATTAAATGGCTGCCAACACTACCCACAGAAACCACAATATCACAGGCGAAGACGACGAGATGCCAGTTCCTGCCTCCCACTGTATTCCATGGCTTTTTGTGCACATCACTGAATGTCTGGCCATAGCCATCTTTAATATAATCACCATTATTGTATTTGTGAAACAGCGCAAGCAGCTACAGCGCCGAAGTACATACTTGATCATCCATCTAGCGGTAGTCGATCTCTTGGCCGGGGCAGTCTCAGGGCCTCTTCAGATTGAATTCAGAATGGCAGAGTTTTGTCAATTGTGGAATTTTAATTTTGATATTTCTTTACTTCGCTTAAAAGCCGCGTTAGGATTTTTTCCCGTTGCATCGCTCATCAATCTCGCTGTTATTTCTTTGGAGCGACTGCACGCAACATTTTGTCCATTTAACCATCTTTTTATGGCAAATTGGGTTTATGGAGCAAGTATCATTGTCTTCTGGGTCATTATAGCAAGCATGCAAGCAACTGAACAACTGATCGTTTCAAACAACCTAAGCTACTACATCTTTTATTTTTTATGTTTCTTCATTCCTCTCTTCACCATTTTAATTTCTTATGCCAGTATCTTTTTCAAAGTCCGCTACAGTCGTCATCTTCAACATCTCGGGGCAGCTGTCCAGAGGGATAGAAAACTAACCAGAACCTTATTTCTTGTCACTCTCGGATCATTGTTCACTTGGTTACCACTGATAACATATCAATTTCTACTCATTTTTCATCCTGAGTTACACATAACTTTCGAGTCAGAATTCCATGTTGATATGTTATGGCAGACTATTTTGCTTTCGAATTCGTTGATCAATCCTATAATCTACGCCATGCGGATGCCAGAGTTAAGGGCAAGCATATTGCAATATTTCCGAAGGAACTCAAACCACGTTAACCCGCTTGATTTGCCACTGCATGATATTTAATTCGCCGTTTGATCTTTAATTTCCCTGTTACCATAGAGCAAGCCGCTAAATCTTGTCATCGTTCCACATCCGCTGGAAAAGACTGATTACAATACGTGTGCAACAAAATCAGTTTGAAATGTTTCATGCGTAATTTCTCAATGCAGTATAATTTTCCCGCCAATAACATTGTCATTAAAGCAAAGGGTGAAAGGTTTCGTCTGTTTAGTACGAATGGGGAACAACCGTCGTTAAGTAATGCATTCTTTAAACAACTGACGGTTCAGGCAGGCACAAGGCAAAAGGAACGATTGCAATGGACTATTCATAGTGAAGGACTGGATCCGAGGTCGACGAAAACGATTTCATACTACCTAAATCTATAATCAATTAACTTGAAGAATTGGTCCAGCTTCATTTTCTCACTCAAAAAGTTGATCAGGTGAGATACAAAATTTAGGTATTAGACGCAAGTCTCTTTGCTCTACGCATGTAACAGAGGCATTAAATTAAGTTCTTCAGTTGTCTTACAAGCAAAACAAATCCTCACTTACATTAACACATCAATATTTACGTATAATTTTATCCCAGCTTCTTCTATCTTAAAAATACGCGTCGTGTTATGACTAAATAATTGTAAAGCCAATACATACGAAGCTTTGGCTCTATCGGCTCATAATTGTTTTCTTAATACGCATAGAAGTAACAAATTAGAAGTCTATGTAGTTGGTTCAGCCTATTTCGTCTAACGTTTCGACCGACATTAACCAAAAACTTCCAAGTCTTATTTGACAAAGTAGCTCCAAAATTCTCTGATGATACTCTGATTTATGATAGTCTGAGCATATGCCTGTCTATGTAGAGTTATGGATTGCTTTGATTCAAGTATGCTAATGTATTTACCGTATACCAAATCCTCCCCCCCCCCCCCCCCTTAAACTACTTTCTACCCGCATGTAAACTTCTGTCATTACGCAATGGATAATACAAATGACGAAAAATCATTTAAATTTTGATTACGCCACAGTCTTTTCGAACTGAGCAATATTTACGACTGTCTTACAATACCATTATATGTCGATATTCATAATTATTTAACATCGTTTCATGATCTGTTTTGTTGTTGTTGTTGTTGTTGTTTCTTTTAATATGACCGAAGTCGAGAGCGCTTCTTAGTAGGCTCGATTTAGAACACAAAAGTTAGTGTCCCTGACTGCGCATAAACCCGACCAATAAGAGGATAGCGTGCACGCCACAGATTAACCACTTGACAAAAGACGGTCTACCGTATTGGCAAATTCAATTCTCAGAACGAGGCTCTGCCAGTAGCATGAAATTAACGTTACAACTACCCAGTACAAACGAGCTTAAATATGGAGTCGTTTTGAATCCGGTACTTTGAGCCTCTATCTGTCTTTGGGCCTCTATGTACTGCAATAACAACATAACTTTTCCAATGTAAGTGCCAAACATTACTGGTTATTACTTTCTTGAGAAAAGGGCTTAATAGAAGAACGGATAAGATTAAATGCCGATCCTTCTAGTCTCATTAGCACACCAGAAAAAAACTAAACAACAACAACTAAACAACGGCTGCGAGGGAGATTCCTCCTTCTACCATGGAGGTAAAAGACACTCAACTTAAGAATCAAACCGACTCTTCCCCTCTAAAAAGCAATATTGTCAAAATGTTGTGCTTTCTGTGCACTTTATCGAGGTCATATAATTGTTGGGCATCGTTCCAGAGAAGAAGAAGGGGTTAACGACCACATTCTAAAATCATTGGAAACCTGAACAAGATTTGAAAAGCGGATATTTTCTCTTTCCACATGAAAGTCCCTCTTCAGAGAAGGAACCACGAGATGGTTGTGCAGAAACTTATTTTGAACTTAAAGCTCTAAAATAATTAAGACAACTTCTCTGTTCTTGTGTGCATATTCTTTTAAGCTTCTTGTAATTTTCTCGGAGTTACACAATAAATTACAAAAGGGCGTGGGGGGGGGGCGATGACAGGGGCCATCTATTTTTTCTAAGGATCTCAGGGATAATCTCTTACCTGCTTGAGCCTGGTGGGCTTGTCCCAGCCACTGGGGAAAGTGGATACCTCTCGACTCTACAGCCTAAAGTCACAAACACAAAGCGCAAAGAGAAAGGTAAACATGTTGGCAAATCGTGAGCCTGGTCTTTGAAAATGAGGATTTGAACCTAAGACCTTTCGTTTAGCGGTAGCAGACACGACCAAATGAGCAACGACGAATTGAGCTAGGCTACGCACTCGCCTCGTACATGACAAGCTCTCTATATACCGCTACAATCCTGGACCAAAGTTGTTTGGAAACCGTTACTATTGTGTCCAAACGTATGCTGTAAAAACTGCTCCCAGAGTTCCAAGCTCTCCATGCCTTCTCTCCCTCCCCCCACCCCTTCCTCCCTAATTAAAAAAAAGACGGCAGCTTTCCCGAATGTTGCCAGGACTTTTATGAACATCGCAAAGAGGGAGTAGGGTACTGTTGTTCACATGCTGAGAAAATTTGCTCATTCTTAACATTTTTTGTCGTTATTTTCCAGAATTTTTCGAAGATTGTAGGATCAGTAATGTGGAAGTAAGGATTAAACGTTTCGCTGATTAAATCGTCTATCAAAATGAAAATACATTGATTTAATTAGCTCATCAAACGACGCAACACTTTTTTTCAACTCACCATAAGCAATCGGCGTCAGTTTGAAGACGGTGTGAAAAGGAATGTGAAGATTTGGCAGTTCTCCTAAAGAGAGAATACTAAAGTTATCCCTTTTGTCTGTAGGATTCATTCTTTTTGCAATAATCTAAAAAATAGCGACTGCGTAGCTCCAGCAGCACCGATAAAGAAGCTAAATTTGATTGTAACAGTATGTTGAAAAGCCTACCTGAGCTGTGGTCCAGAAAGTATGCCATGAGACACTGCAGGATAGCCTATACGAGGGACAAAGAAAAGAGCGACCGTGTCACCACAACATGATTCATTTTTCTTTGGTTTGTTTGTTTTCTATCATCTCCTCAAGAAAAACAAACAAATAAAGGATACAGAAGAAAAGCTAATAAATAACTAACAAGCAAACGAAGAGACAACTACTTATTACTTAAGTTTTTTTGGTTTAGTTCGTGTTGTTATAATTATAATGTTCAACTTTTAAAGCATTTTAAAGAAAAACCCAGGAAGTAGGATCAAAATGGCACTTTTCATGTAACTTTCTAGAATTAATAGAGTAGCACGGTTCAATTTTCTTGTGCAGTAATTCATTTTCCACATGAAAGTCCCTCTTCAGAGAAGGAACCATGAGATGGTTGTGCAGAAACTTATAAGGAACTTAAACCTCTAAAATAATTAAGACAACTGCTCTGTTTTTGTGTGCATATTCCATTTGGCTTCTTGTCATTTCTTCGGAGTTATCGCAATGAATTACAAAAGATGAGAGCAGAGCAGAGCAGAGCAGAGAAATCTGTCAAATAAAGCAAACGAATTGGGGGAAAAAAAACTTACCTCGTGGCAAATGACCAAGACATTGGATTGTCTTTCTAATTCCTAAAGTAAAAGAGAAGACACAGTACAACGAATTAACATCGCTTCAAGGTCGTGGGCAAGTCGTAAATGTTCTTGATTGTCAACTTACCATTATTACTGGTTCGAGTCGAGCGCATACGTCACTATAAGACTAAAAGAGAACAAAGAAAATGTCAAGATTTTAGAATTTCATTGACTGACTTAGATCATTCGTTTGTTTAATTTCAGTGAGAGCCATGGATTAATCGGTGTTTCTAAAACTGTCGAGTGCTCTCTGATATAAATAAAACCTATCATCAGTGTTCTCCTTTTCAGGCAGTAACCGGTAACATTACCGCCTGTAGTACCTCTTATTACCATCTAAAAAGTAAAAGGATTGCTTTACCGGTTTGAAAATTTATTTTATCTGTCATGCTTAAAATAAGGGAGAACACTGCTATCATTACTGTAAAATCAACGAGGAAGACAAACTTGAAAAACTTGATTCGACCTGAACAAAGGTTAATGTCACATTGTGAGGGGGAGGGAAGGGGGAAGAAATTTGTAACGGAAAGGAAGCATTACCTCTCCCCTGGGGTATCGATAATTGAACGGGTGTTCTTCTATAACTTTGTGTTCTTCAGGGTCCATCTTTTTTATCTCATCCAGAGTCATTCCATCATAGATGCCCTGATATCGAATAAAAAAAAAAAGAAACAAGACAAATAGAAAACAAAAAAACAAACAAAATTAGTCAATATATTTTCTTTATCAATAATTTGATTATTTAATCAAATAAACGTCTGAAAAATGAAATGACAGAACAAGTCAAATCAAACAGCAAAATTTGTCACATACATGTTTGGAAACAACTACTGAACTGACCAATCAGATTAATGGACTAGATATCGGTTTCACTATCTGACATTTTTTTCCAAGATTCAGCCTCGGGAACATTACACAATAGCCCTGTTGTGAATGATAAACTCGCATGGCAGGAAACCAACGTTAGAAAAGCACACAAAATACCATCATTACAAAACATTTTTTGGCACAACTACAAGGAACGACTTACGTGGTCCATTTCATTAAGTGCCTTCCATCTCTCAGTTGTCACTCCCTTGAGATACTGAGCAGTGTCCACTGCCCTTTTTAACTGACTTGTCCAAACCTAAAATTAATGCAACCAAGTTAAAAAAAAGGGAAAAAAAGTTATTCCCCCGTTATTGACAACAGTTAGGTTAAGGATTACTCTCGCCGGACGATGAGACTACACGAACAAAGGTTCAACCACTTTACCATTGAATTTGTTCAACGACAGAGGGCAACTAAATAATCTTGTGAGCCGTTTATTTTTGTTCGATAACAAGAAAAAAAACCTAAGAGAGCCAGATAAATTTTTAATTTCCAGATACTCGTTACATAACGTTTCTGCAAACCTTTAAATCTTTGATTTTTTCATCTTCGATAAATTTCGCCAGAGCTGATGAAAACTGTAGGAAATAAAGAGACGAGAATGCTGTTGAGCGTAGTTCATTCATTGGTGTTGCAAAGTCAAGTCAAAGATTTGCTGATAGTCCCGAATTTCATGAAAATTGACCCTTGAAGCTCGAAAACTTCAAGTATCAAGAATCGGGTTTCGACTGGCAATAAGGACGGCTAAGAAACGTACAAAGTTTTAAAACGCACGTGCAAGGCCACTGTTCTGATCTTTTGTTTTGCCACGTCCTCGTTGCCGTCGCCGTCGCCGTCGCCGTCGCCGTCGTGTTCTTGCTTAAGGTCTGTAATACCTCAATTACAAAATCAGTGTTAATGACAGCGACATACCTCCTCTCCTTTGGCTGTCAGATCAGAATCGCCCCCAAGTCTCTTTTGAACATTAAATTCACTCTCACCATGCTACAATGAACCCAAACAATTTTGAGGACTTGCATATCAAAATACTGAGATATAATTATTTTCAAAATAATTAAACAATAGTATTTGTGAGGTTTATGAAATATTCGGTTTTCTTTCTCCTTGCCACAAAAAAGGGGACAAGTTTAAGACCCTCATCTCGTACTTAAAACGTAAATATTAACTTCTTACAAACCGAGCACGAGGGCCGTACAAAAACGACCGAGGGCCAATATTTCTCAGTACTGCTCGGGCAAGTAAGGTTAGTAAGTAACTTATTATATGGCACTAGTTAATTGGAATTTTCCGGCTTTCAAGAACAAAAATACACAGCCCATAACCGTTTCCGTAGAAATCGTCCATATGGCAAAATCCCTACCAAGTAAAAACCAATGAGATCGCTCGGATTTACCCCAACACTACCTTACCATAGAATAAATGGGACGTATTCATATTATGTATTAAATATAAAGTATTCCTCAGGATTTGGCTTGTTTTTACCCCCAAAATTCCTATCAATACTGGGTTAGTTGCTTAGAAAATTTATACAAAATACACATGTCGCCAAAGTAGGTTTACTCCGTTACACCTGTATTTGCACTATGAGTGAATCATTCCACTCGGTGTCAGTCTGGAGGAAATGGGGAAAAAAAACTCACCCTAGCAAGATATATTGACCTCTTCTTGATGTGGGAGTTCATCAAAAAATAGACTGCTCTGCTTTGAAGGTAACCTACCGAACAATATTCAACCAATAAACATGTAACTGTTTACTCTGCATAACCTTTATTTTTGACATAATACTTACAACGTTATTATCTTCATGAAGCAAGTCATGCAAACTCTAAAAACTATTCCAAAATTAGCTTTAATCAATTCATATTGAACTTCTGTATTTCATCATATTCCATTGCCGAGACTTACCATCAATGCTGTTTACTATGTACTGTTCTCCTGCATTGATGATCTTGATGAATGAAAGATGCCTTTTAAATAGAAAAATACGAAGAGAAATAAATACATGTATAAATTAATCTATCAGCTATGTCAAAATTGATTCTTGCTGTTTTTGTTTGTTTCTTTTGTTTTGCTTTGTTTTTATTTTTTCTTTCTTTATTTATTTTTTTTTTTTTGGGGGGGGGGGGGGGGGAAATCATAAATTGTACAAGTAGATCGTCACTTACTCGTCAAATGCCGAGAAGCAAGGATAGGTGTGAGGAGGACAAAAGGGTGAGAAAGGTGAGAAAACAAATAAAATAAGGATGAAAGCAAGAAGATGCGTTGGGAGAAGATTGGACACAAGAATGGATTATGAATGGGAGAGTACGGGAGAGTATGGGGGAGTGCGGGAGAGTACGGGAGAGTGCGGGAGAGTGAGGGAGAATGCGGGAGAGTACATATTGAAGGGAAACTGGTGGATAGTATAATTTATGCAGGAATTGCCAAGAGAGAAGGGAGAAACTGAACCACAGTGAGAGGACGATAAATTAAAAGGACGGTAAGAGGGGAGAAAAGAAAGATCAGAGCATTAATCAACCCAATCACCCCTGAATCACACATTAAGGTCACGAGATAAAAGGAAATGATCACCAACTAAAGAAGCTCTTGATTTTTAAACAAATTCTCCTTGTCAGCACTTTAGTAAATGTATAGAGAACAGTATGGAGAATATAAAATACTGACATTAGGGACTGAAGGGTTAACAGATTATGTAAAGGGCTTTTCCAGTTTGAACTATTGCTTTTATTTGTTTGTCTGTCTGTTTGTTTGTTTGTTTGTTTTAACCAGAATTAACAGAATTGTTTTAACTCACCCCTCTTTTTCTAATGAAAGTGGTTCATATGCATCCTCGTAGTGCTTGATACGCTTCCTGAAATCTTTAACGGCTGTATCTCGGTCCACAGTCACATAGTCTGGGCTGAAAACTTTAACTTCCTGCGGAGGTAAAGTTGAAGCTGGAGAATCTACCCATACCTCCCATGTTTTAAACTCCTCATTACTGAGAAATTCATGTCCCATCACCTGTAAATAAAAATACAAAAAGCAAATTCAGCATGATCTAGTTTAGGAAGTTTAAAACCTTGATGGAAAAGAAAAATAAAAGGAAAGACAAGAAAGCCTAGAAATGTAAACGGAGTTTGAAGAAATTGCGTGCGCCAAGGTCCTTTGTCTTTTATATATAGAAACAAAGCACTAGCCTGTGATGAAAAATATTAAAGGTACTTGGAATTCAATTAACATTGTCAAATCTTACATGTACTTTAGGGTCGAGTAAACTATCCGCGCACATCTTAAACAGACATACAGAACGGTCAATGCAGTTTACCAGTAAATAATGAAAGCAAGAAGAACAGAGAAATCTTAAAGGAAGGAAATGGAATAAATAAAAATGAATGAACGAATGAATGAACGAATGAGTGATCAAACAGGTGGATGTAAGGACAAAGATTGCTTCTCTTCATTAATTTTCTGGGCAGTTGGTTTTGTGTTCAGAGGAACAACTGCACGAACAAACGCACCAAATGAACACAAAAACAAATTATTAAACGAAAAGTCAAACACAAATACAATGGAGGAATAAAAGCATTTTTTAAGTACATTACACACCATGAAGAACCTGTCTCTTTCAAAACATGATAATCTGGTTTATCACTGTAGTTGATAAGGTTAATTGGCCACCGTAAACAGTTTCAAAGCCGACATTTCGAGCGTTAGCCCTTCGACGTAGCGAAACATTAATTCTACATGTTTTCTAGTCGTGGTCATACTTAGTAACTCATACACTGACAAGCCCTATTGACCACAAGTCTTGACCAAGGTTGACCACAGTCAATTTTGTGCCATTTAACATTCATGGTTCCACCATTGCCAAATCATGGTTGACATGGTTGTTGACCATGGAGCACCATGGAAAGACCACGGTTGACCATGGTCTATCAATAGCTTTGACACCAGGGTATTGCTTAATGATAACTAATTCCTATACCCTGTGACTAAGTGCATCAGGTTTAAATGTTCTTTAGATTTTGATTCTCCTGGCTGGTAAAGTTTGTTGCTTGCAATTAAATGAGACATGCCATAAAAAAATGTTTGACTCAACAAGGAAAAACAAATATAATTGGTAATAAGACAAAGAGCTTTCAACACTGTGATTTATATGTGAATTACAAGAACAAAAGTCAAATTATTGCCTTTACAACATTGATTTTGGGTCTGCATTGTTCACATACATACATAAATTACCCTAGCACTATAATTCTATGTGCTAGGGCAGATCTAATGGAACAAGCCATGCGAAGGGAACAGAGATGGGAAAAAACTGAGATACAGAGCTGTGGCTACAGCATGATAGCTTAAAGAAAGTTGTATTGAATTTATCTTTTCATTAAAATTATTTAATCTGTATAAAAATAATGCAATTTGCACAAAAAAAAAAACAAACCTTAATATTTGCAGCGACAATATCTGAATCTTCACAAATGGATTCCATGAAAAAAACCTCAAAAATAAATAAAAATATCATTCAGTTGATGAAGCTGACATACAACTCCACCATCATAAAATACTGTGGTGAACCAAAATACAGAGTATAGACAGCTGACTACACAATACTCAGAGCGATAAAATCATGGTCACACTGACAAAACCTGTCCTGAGTTATGGAAGCTGTGTAAGCTTCATTACTGTGGCCTAGCTTTAGTGGCATGTTTGTTACCTTGAATCCTCTTTTTGTGCAAAAGTCCATGATTAAGGCCCTTCGCTCAAATGTTGTATTTGTAGCATCAAATATCTGGTTAAAATCAAAAGACAGAATGATGTAATATTGGTATAACATTATCAATAATATTTGAAATATATTCATAGACAAGTTCCATGGTATAAACAATTTGTTCTATGATAAACAGAAGACACTTACTGCAACTTGTCCAGCACAAGTTAAAAACTTGCTGACATCTTCCAAGCAAGCTATAGCACATTGTCTGTAGGAAAACAACAAGTTTTCAAATTGCTTTCAACGGTGGAAGTCAGAAAGCAGTGAACAACGGAAAACTTCTGACAGTGATTGCCTTGCTTAGGTATGCCAATCAAGCAATGTAAATTACTGTGCACAGTGATGCTAAACATTTTCTGTCTTTGGGGTTTACTAACACATCCCAATATCCCATTATCAAGGTGATCACATTCAGTCTCTTGAGTTTGATGGTAAAACATAAAATAATCATTTAAACAATTATTACATCCTCAATCAGTAAGTTTATCTCCTTTCTCATCACCTGTCTGATGGAAAATGCACCATAATTGTAAGAAAAAGTTAAACAGGTTTATGGAATTATCATGCAAAATTACTTTGTGCCAGTTAATTTGAGCCACTTGTTTTGTTACTAATAAATTAATGCTGATTTCTTTGTTCCAGTCTTAGTACTGGTGAAATGAAAAGCTGTGGCAAAACTTATGCTGTTGTACAGTACACATGTCAGGATCTAACAATTGATGATTGCCCTTTGGCAGTGAATGTATGTGTTCACTAGCCTAGTTGGCCTCCTTTACAAATGTATATTTACTGATTACACCAATGCACACACCTCCTGACTTTTTGTGCTTCGGCATTGTCCACACGGAAAAAGTCATGTAGTTTATCAGACCCCACTGCCCTTCTTCTGTACTCACCAACATTGAACACTAAATAAAGAAAAAGAAAGCATCTATTTGCAAGTCCTTTTAACAAACTTTCTGTAACTTATTGCCTTAGTATGATATACCAGTGTTCTCCCTTATTTTAAGCATGACAGGTAAAATAAATTTTCACACCCATAAAGCAATCCTTTTACATGTTGAATTTTCAAGAATTCCAAGCAATGTTAACCAGTAATAAGAGGTGCTACAGGCGGTAAATGTTACTGGTTACTGCCTGAAAAGGAGAACACTGTATACCACAAGTGAATGTCAAAATTTTACTTAAATTTGAATATTACAATCATACTGTCATGCAATACATATACATGTATTAAACAACTACCACTGGTTAAACATGTAAAGGGCAATTCATCATAATATTTATTTACTTTATTAGTATAATTGCTGTGGTGATTATAGAGATGTGTTCACTCTGATTGGTTGAGGATTGTGTCATATCTTGCTATAATCACCTTGTGCAAGGTGATCAATTGTCACAGAACAGTCCACAAAAACAAAGAATTTACAATTAAATTCAAAATCTCCTGAGTAAGCAATTATACTAAATTCAATAATGCTTAGCAAATATTGTTCAATAATCTCCTTGACTTTGTCTCAAGGATTATTCAACAATGTTCACTTTGCCTTAAGCAAATAATTGTTAAAAAAGTAAAGACAACTAGATAAAAAGTGTGCTAGACTACAAGTCAAAGTCCTGGCACAATCATTGCTGAGCAGAGGAGAGAATGTGCTGGGTGAAAAGATGAAGGCCAGAGATTGAACCCAACTTTTTGTTCCTGAGTCAAGTATATTGAACACTTCCAAGAAATGGTCACAATGTAACTCCTTGCTACTCCACATGGGATCTTTATCAAGTTAAGATATGCAGTTTTTAATGGTAAGGATAATTATCCCAGAAAAAGCTAAATTTAATGTTTTTTTCTTCTATAAAAAGGGATACGTATATATATATATATATATATATATATATATATATATATATATATATATATATATATATATATATATATATACTGTGTGCTTTTAAATTTAATTTTGGGTCATGTGAATCCCTTTTAGAAACTACAGCTTGCGGAAAGAGAGAGACCTGGGCAAAGCCCTTAAAACACAATATTGGGGGTAGGCATGTGATCCAAAATGGAATGTCTCTTCAGATTGGCTTATGATGAGTAGCACAATCACCATACCCACTTCCGTAACATGTATGGAAAATGTGAAAATTGCTAGTTTGGGACAAAATCACTTCTTTAGGTCTGTTTTAAATTCACATTTACTATTACAACTGATTTATTTCAAACTATTTTATTTTTGTCACATTTGATTCCAATTTGTATTTACCCATAATCCCTTGTGGGTGTGGTCTTTTTCACAAATAATCAATTTCGAGTTCACTGACACAGTAAAAAGTAGAAATAATAAAATTTTGTATTACATGGAGGCTAGTATCTCCCTAGTGAGATCAACTGGCACTCTAAAAACAGACTTTCTGCCTCTTTTTACAACTTGAAGATCACATCACCATTTTTCTATTGGAAATTCAGCTCTCTTTTTGCGATTCTTTTCATTATATTTTAGATTCCTTAGCCTATTCTTTTCCTGCTTTTTCCTCCTCCACTCTTTGATCCTCGCAAGCTTTTCTTCCTTTTTGTTAACCATACCTCTTGTCAAGTGCACTTGAAGCGATATTTATGGATGGCTAAATCTCAGAAAAATTATTGAGCTTGAAGACTCCCGACATAGCGCTTTTGTTGGCATTTGTGGCGAGACTCCGTTCTCAATATGGCGTTAACATGGTAAAAAGCGTAGCAACTCGGTCAAAAGTGAATATTTTGGCTGTTTCTAAAGATATGGACTCGAAAACTTGGAAATGACAAGAGAAACTTATGAGCATTGAAGTGTAATCGATTTCAAAACCCGACTTTGCCGTGTTTGAAGTATAGTAGCGAAGGAGCAGGTAAGTTGATGAAAAATATTATTGCGTAATCAGGTTTTACAAAACTGTAGCGACTGTTTTACACTGATATTTCTCCGTTTATAGTCAATCCTTTAGACTGATTTTTCGCTATTTTAGAACACCAAGTATAAGCATTTGGTTAATGTGTTTTTGTTCCCACAGGATTCCAGTTCAGTCATTCTGCGGACAACAACTTGGTGTACTTCCAAATTCTGAAACCCAGCGTTACACAAAGGATACTTAAGAATGATAAATCTTTTCTATGCGTTTTAATAAACTTGAAATGTCAAAGTTTTGCTCAAATGTAGTGTTTATTGTGTGTTATCATTAGGTGTAATTTGTTTGCTCAAACGAGCTTTCTTTCAGTGAAAAATGTATTTAAAAAAATTTTACCACTGAGATTGTGTTACGCGTTACAACCAAAATTGGGTCGATTTTTCATCTTTCACGGGTATTTTCTCAAAGACAGCAATGTGGTTTTCTGATTTTTTTGCTTTTACTATAATCAATAAGAACAACTTTACCTGTAAGCAAAGATTTGGCTTCAATGAAAATGTAAAACAGAAGAAATCACTGAAAGTTTACAGTCAACCCCCTAAGGGCATGGTGATTGTGCTACTCATCTATACAATCAAAGAATTAATTAGTTCACCAAAACAGAGACTTTTGGTAGCTAACTTAAGAGGTTTGCTAAAAAGCACACTCAATATCCTCATCTTTCATATAGTTCAATATGTTAATACATGTAAGAGATAAGAGAGAGAGAGAGAGAGTTGAAAAAACAAAAAAAGCAGAGAAGACCATACAGGGACTTGATGCCCTTAAACATGCACTAACAAAAAAGTCATGCGCTTTTAATTATGTACTCAAGAAACCTTGCCTTTTGTTTTGATGCCTATCCAGTTGAGATAACGACCCAGTTTTTTGGCCATATATGTTTTGCCCCTTGCTGGTAAACCAACCAACGTGATAACAGTTGGTGCATTGACAAAACGGGGATTATATCCAGGATAGCAAGTATCTAAAAATTAAAAAGGAAAATGGTAAAATGTCAGGTCAAATTAGCACTAAATTTTTAATTTGTCTGGTATTGCTTTTTTAAAAATGGAAATGTACCATACACCTACATCTTACCGTTTGTAAGTTGGACACCATAAAGACTTTCCTAAGCCAACTCTCCTATTCCCTCCAGTGTAGGGCTGACACTCACAAAGTCAGTTTTAGAAAAAGTGACCACTTTATACTATCAGCTCAGGTGTAAAACCAACTTATCTTATATCTGCATTATGCTTACTAAAAGTTACTTTTCATCTATATGTAATAACAACTCACAGTTGTCATCACAGTATTACTTTTATCTATTTTTGCCATTTACTATGAGGGTATTTTGTGACCATACATCTACAGTGTAGAATACTGGTTTCATTTGCATTTTCCACTGTGTCAGATAATTACTTTAGATTCTTCAACAAGGAAAAACATAAAACTACATTAGTCAACCTGGATGTAAATCTTTTCAACCTGAATTCTTCTTTAACCTACAGCATATAGCAAAAATGTGAACATAAATGTTGCTTCTCCACTTTTCATCATATGACTGCACAACGAACTCCTGGGATTTTATTTTCCAAGACAGCTTCTTTCTCTCACTTAGTGGAATAACAAACCAGTTGTTCCACATTCATTTATGGTAATTGTAGACTCTAACCATTCCTGAAGCTAGCATTTGACTTGAATTGATAAAATGCCAACTCCAGTTACACAAAAACTAATCCCTACTAGTGAGAACCACTTGATTTTCATGCATTTTATGAAAATGTGCATAAAATAATTGAAATAAGCCACAAGTTAGTAAGTTTGTGATGAATATTTCTCAAAAGTTCAAATAGGCATTCTTTGAATATCTAAACGACAATTACAGCCTTAAGATGCATTTATAACAAAACCTGGATTCTTGTAGACAACATCTTCATTGTGAGTCTCCATTACCAATTCCTGAGTTCTTCAGATGGAAATTTTTAGTTGCTGTACAGAAAATACAATTGTGTAGCAGGCTGCCTGATGCAACAAGTTTTAAAGATTACTATTATCATGCAAATCCTAATATTTTGATTCATCAATATTCCTCCTTGTGGTTTTCAATTTGAAGTTTGTTGTTGCATATGCAATCATAAATTCTATCAGTACCCCAAAAATTCCATGGCAACAAAACCCCTAAATCCTAAAGATTAACAAAGTGTTATAAGTTTCACTAAGCACCAAGAAGCAAGTTAAAACTATTTATCATCTGAGAAGCACCTATTGGAAAGAATTCTCAGACTGGTTAGTCATGCTCTAATACCTTTGACAATAACCAGGATAATGAAAAAAGCCATTCAAGAAACATCCCACAGAAAGGTGATGATGCATGAAGTTGACCAATATTTATCTTCAATAATTAAATATTCCAAGAGATTTCAGAATTTGCGTGGATATTATCAGCTGGATTTTGTAAAAAGGACTGAAATGTTACAGTGTTTAAAAGACAGCTCACAACTTACAAAATGTAGCAAGGTCAGCATAGCTGTATTGACATATAAATTAGTTACATATGGTAAGTTGTATTACTCTTTGTAGTACTTTGAATGAAAACTGTATGTTAAAAACATTATGAAGAAGTTTAAATAGACTTGGACAGCCAGAAAATGACACCTAAGTTTGTATAACAGCATTCAAATTCTTTAAACTTGTTACATTCAAATTTCACGAGAGAACCTAAGGTGGCAAGAAGAGAGAATCACAATTCAGATTGTGGAAGTCAACAGTTGAAGCTGTATCAAAGGTATGGTCAAAATAATACAACAAAAAAATTTTCACAAAATATTTTTCAGCATGCACAGAGGTGAAACTGGTTTTAGGGGTTCCAAGAAATATTCATCAATGTCCACAAACAAAGTAAAGCCTTAAAAAATTCCACACTATCTTCAATTTAGCTGAACCTTTTATCTAAAATAATAGTTATTATCAAAAGCTACCTGTGGAAGGATACAGAATCCCTAACACCTACTCCTTGTATAGAACCATGGTTTGTGTTAGACCTCTTTCAATAGCCAGCCCTATATTTTCCAACTAACAGTACAAGGGGTTTCTACTTTGACGTATGGGTACAAATCTAAGAATTAATTTGTGAATTTTTATTTGGTTAAAGTTATCCCTTCCCTACTTCCCTTTAATTGTCATCTGACTGACCCAATTTTTTAACTGAAAGGTGTTGACTTAATCAAAAATTTTTTTTCATCTCTTATCTGAAAATACCTATGATGGTCTAAAAAATACACAGTCCTGTAATACATAAACAATAACCTCTATTTGGCATGCAAATATACACTAAATTGGTTTGCAGACATTACCTGTTCTATGCTGCATGAAATGTTTTCCTTTGAGTTTTCTTTATGAACAAAAAAATATTTCCCTTCTTCTATAACAACCATTAAACATTCTCTCATCTTGAATTAATTAAAAAAAAAAGTTATTGTACTAGATTTAAGGTTTGAAAATTGGGGAATATCACTCAGGTGACATTCTTGAATATCCCCCAGTGTGAACTCTGGAATAATCAATCACGTGATGTGTTTAAGCCCAATTGCATGCAAGCAAAAATGCTGTTATTTTGCAAGTTGTGTAGTATTTTTCAGGGGAATAAGGAAAATTTAGCCACGAAACAAAATGTCCACCTGTAGTACATACAAACCCTTAGAACAAGGGATATTTTATTCTTCTGCTATTTCATTTTCTAGTATTTTAATTATTAGTTTGATAAATAATTCCGAAAGCATTATCTCAGCATTTTCTAGATTGCAGAGGGGGTGCAAGGAAGATGAAACAAAAACAAAAAAACTAATGATAATAAGTGTTGTTTTTGACCTTAAATGTTGTTTGTGACCTAGCTACAAAAAAAATCTGTTGGGCTTAAAGGTAATTGTTTTTAAATAAGTCGAGCCTGAAAAACCAAAGCAAACTATCAAAGTTTGGATTATTCAGCCAGATGACTTTTTGGCCCCTCTTTCTGTGCATATTTTTTCCCTGTTCTACAGTGTAATACTGTAGCATATTTGGCTGGTTTCATAGCCCTAATATCATAATGGTAAAATTAGTGGTATAATTAAGTCAAAAGTTGGAGTATCAAAGACAGATTAACTAAAAGTATTTCTTATCAATGAAAACAAGTCTCTATCATCACAAGTACCTGAAGTACCCAAAAGTTGTAATTTTCTACCTTTTTTAACAAGAATTGGTTTCAACAGTTGACTGCCAAAAAGATGAGTGTTGTTGGGGAAAGATGTTTTTAATCAAGCCACGAGCATAGGATAAAGACAAAATTCTGATTCACTAGGAGGAATCGTGCTTCAGACCTACAGATTCCCCACCTGGAGCTATACCACAAAGCCACAGACACCCCAGAAACAGTAAGCCAGGCCAATATCAGATTGTTCATCTGACTGGCATCCTGCATACTGCTGGGAATTCAGAGAATGTTGCAAGCATCATAATTGCCATTTCTAAAGTGCACGTTTATCTATAACATCTGTCATATATAAATACCATTATCTTTTTCATTCGAAGCTCAAAAATCACCTTCTCTTTATCTATACTAAACTGAAAAAATGTACATGTACTGAATAAAGAAACTGTGGTGCTGCATCAGTGGGGATAATACAAGATGATCTAGTTTTAACGACTCAGTTGATTATGTAACTTGGCCACAATAAAGAGTTTCTATTAGGCTGACATTTCGAGTGTTAAAGAGCTAAATGCTAAAACCCCCCTTCAGCCCTGTAACAATACTGGCATGGCATCCCTCCCAAGTACAGCCTCCTCCTCCCCCAAATTTCATTCTGATTGACCCATTAAAAGATTATGTAATGCCACTGACATTAGGCAAAGAAGGAGATTAAAGTGGATGACCAAAAAATAGCAGAAGTTTCCTTAGCTTATGTAAGCAACAACCACAACAAGAACATTACAGGGATGCGAGACCCCAGACGACAATTTATCTGAACTAATAACGCTTGGCTACAAAAAATTAAAAGTTTGCTGTTTGCTCGGCCGGATATTTTTGGTAAGCGCTTGATCTGGCGTGATAGGCTTATTGTAAGCTGTAGTTGTTGCAACATTTTACTGTTTGGAGGTAAAGCTTCCACGCCCGATACACTTCATGTTGAGTGCTCAGATGTATGTAAAAAAAAAAAAAGGCTTTTAAAGTATAATGGTTGCTTTTAAATCAGACAATCTAAATCTCAATTCCGTTGTCTGAATCGTCAGTCATGCGTTTGTTGTGCAAAAGTACACGTGAATATTGAATTAAAACTCACCAACTCTATATTTGTAGTCAACCGGGTGAATAACTCCACTTTTTTCTCTTAAAACGAAAACCCCTTTGTGTTCCTGCCCTTTTTCTTCTTCTTCTTCTTCGGTCCCCAATTCTATCTTATTTTTACCAGAGGAACCAGTATTGTCCATAGAATGAAGTGAAAATGGAGGCGCCATTTCCTCAAGTTCGGCCGCCATCTTTGTAACGCCGGTAAATTTTTTGTTTTGAGCCACGTGATCATGAAAGACCGCTAATAGTAACTTTTATCATTATTGTTATTATTATTAGCAGTAGTAGTAGTACTACTACTACTACTACTACTATTAAAACAAAGGTGGACATTTTTTCTAATTAGTTTGTAACTTAATAATTTTAATAAAAAATAATTCATTGTATTGTAGAATTTTAGACATGAAAGTTATTATCAGTTATTAACAAGACAGTTTTCTATAAAACATATTCAAATCACGAGGGAATAAATGCCACTATTATTTTTAAATTTGAACAAAATTTTTACTATTAGTATTTTAATAACAGCAATAATAGTAATAATAGGGGGGATTACATTAAGATTTCATTGTATAAGGTACGCGTGCAATGAAAATTGCACGCGTACCTTGTGCACAAGTGAAAATTGCATGCATTCCTAAACCCAACCTCTGTCATTGGTTCCCTTTCCAGCCTCTCCAGAATATAACTTCATGCCTCTCTAAAAATAGAGTTCATCAAATACAAGAAGAACGGACTTATGTCACATTTATTAAGCCACCAGTATTTCATTATACAGAATAAAACTATTGAACAACCAATCACGAATGTATCACTAAATTTTCATTAAGCTCTATCATGTACAACTGGTTTTATACGCATTCTCATGCATACATGAATATGCCTTAGGTGCATTTTTTCTTCATCTTGTGTGGATGTGGTTGGGTGCCCCCCCCCACCTTCTTGTATATTAGTATTAACCGGTATGTGCCCTGAAGGCTGCGGCTTTTGAACTGTTAAGTAATTTACTGTTTCAAATCCAGGAAACTGTACAGATTTGACCATTGCAATCTAAACACAGGTATGGTTTTCTAGCAAACCTTGAGAGTGTAAACAACTCCAAATCAACAATTGAGAAAAAAAAATTAAAACACAAAAGTACATGTATGGCCTCTCTAATTAGATAAGGGTACCAGGTTAATTCTGAACAAAATCAATATGAAACACCCTAATCATCTGCCCTTCTGTTCCTTGCAAGCTTTTAAAACCATCTTCTAAATTTGTCACCAAACCAAGTTGTTTGTTTCATCTTTATAGATATTGGGTATCAAACCTGATGAAGAAAATATCACCATATCATTAAGGTTGAAATAATTCATAACGTAAGAATTCCTTCAACAGAAACTTGTTTAAATTGACAAGTAGAACTTACTTATGCAGCAACAAAGTATTTAGATTTGTTTATAGGATCCTTTGGAGTTTACAGACTCAAGAACACCCAAAATTTAAGATTAACATTTTACCTCCCAGCAATAATTAGCAAGTAACTTCCCCTAAAGTATTTAAACATTATCCAGCAAATAGGTAATGAAAATACCCAAATTTATCAGGTGGAAGTTTTTATCTTGATCTAACACCACATTCTCGTACCTAATTTACAAGGAAATGTGTAGCAGCCAGAGAGGAGAATTGACAATCATGTCTTGGGATATAATGGGTAATATCATCACGTTTTTTCTAGTTTCTTGGTTAGTTGTAACATTTGTTGAGCTTCTACCATCATTTTGTAAATTTTTCAATATACTTGAAAAATTAAATCTGCTAAATTGTCAGTGTTTATAAAGGAAGTGCTACAAAGCAACTAATAGATAGGCAAAGCTGCTGTGACTGTTGTAATAGTTAGAAAAAATGTCAACCAAATTTGTCATTAACAGTATGTGCATACATAGGGTTAAACTATACAGAGTGAACTGTGAGGTAATGATTAAAAACAACTGAAGTCAGACAGAGTCAAAGCTTCAAATTGAAGCCAGTCATTCAAAGAAAATTAATTCATTAGTAATCACTTCCCAATCATGTTTTAATTAATTTTATTCATATGCTAAAGAGAAAAAAGAAAGATGTATTCATCTTGTAAATTAATGAAGATTAATTTAATGAAAAATGAAGTGTGTTAGTAGCAGATGAGTGAAAATACAAGCCGGGGTAGTTTTGGGTTGGGTTGCATAAAGAATGTCTGTAAAATCTTTTTAAAGGTCGTTCCAGTATACCAGAATCTGGCAAACCCTTTGACTAGCAACTTTTGACAGAGGCTGTCAATTCATGAGGTCAATGGGAAAAGCTATTGGAGGAAATATGTGTGATCAATTATCAAGTCACCCCTGTCACCTAGAGTTCCAAATAGCTGTAAAAAACATGTGTAGATTAAGCCTTATGGTATAAATCTAGTATAAACTATACACACCAAATTTGGATTCCACCATACTGATAGAGTTCTTCTGAAACAGCTTCTTCTCATACTCAACTAGATATTTCCAGAATCCAGCATTTGGTCTGACAAGAGGTCTCTTTTGCTTGACATATGCATGAGCATCAATCAGCTTCATCTTTTGATATTTCATCAAGTAAGCCAAGACCAAAGTTGCTGATCTGTAAAATACATGCTTGTTTATGAACTAGAAAATATTGTTTAATATGGTTTCCCATCTTATGTACTAACAATAACGAGGATAAAGAAATGTTGGCTACTACTAGATAATGTGCATACCACACCCTTTCACCTGGCTACATGTAATCTATTGCATATCTGAAGTCACCTCATTAATGATACAAATTTATGATAATAATAATAATGATAATTAATAAAAATAATAACAGTAATAATAATTATAATAATACTGTATCATTCAGCATGGATTAGGTTGCCTTTCCTTCCCGTACATGTACATTGATCTTTTGTTATTTATTTATTTTTTAATACATTTTTTGGGCTCAAGATGGGGTAAGAAGTCTCTTATGACCAATCATACAACTGAGTTGTATATGTGAATTGACCTCAGTAAAGAGTTTCAAAGCTGACACTTTTGAGCGTTAGACCTTCATCAGAGCAAAACAATGTTTGCTCTCACCTGCCTTAAAACTTAAGCCTTCGAGATTCCAAATGATACTTGAAAAAGAAATTCACCTGCTTACTCCTGCAATGCAATGGACGAGTACCTTTCCTCCTTCTCGTTGAACCTTTTCTACAACATGAGAAAAGTTGAAGAACATAAACTTACTGTCAACAAACCTTTTCCAGCTATAAAAAACATTTCGGGCAAAAGGAACATGTACAATCTTTTTTAAAAAAAAAAAAAAACTTTTTTTATAAACACACCCAGGCTGAGATTCAGTTAACCCTTTAACTCCCAGAAGTGATTAAAATGAAACTTCTTCCTGTAATATTCATACACTATTCAGCAAAAAGGTAATGAGAATATTCAAACTTATCAGATAGAAGCTGCTATCTTGATCAAGCACCAAGTTTTCACAACTAATTTACAAGGAAATGTGTAGCAGCTACAGGGGAGAATTAACAATCAGATCTTGGGAATTAAAGGGTTAAGAAGGTATTTATTTGCCCATTCTCTTTTTTTTTTTGCGAGAAGTATACATAAATGTAAACGAAACGTAAATCTGTGATCTAACAGGACCATTAACTCAAATACTTAGGGACATTTTGCTCTATATTAATTAACAATGTTGTTTTCTTATTGCACGGTACATTGAAGAACAACTCCGTCGATTTATTGAAATACGTTATGTACCACACAACTTTAAGAACAGGTTGAGAACGTTTTCTCGCTCAAGTCGACAAGAAAAAAAAAAGAAGAAGAAGACGAAGAACGTGCAGTCTAAGCCCCAAATTAGACGTTCTGATAAAAGAGAGTGTACATCACAACTTAGAGCGAGAGGATAGGCATGGAATAAAACTTGATTTAACTCACCAATTTTATCGGCCACTAGATCAAAATATATTCCGATGTTACAGATCGGGTTATCTTCTAGCTTTATCCTTATGCAAGTTATCGATTCATACGCCAATTCAGGCGATTCCAGTGCAGCTTAAAATAATGGATAATAGAAGACATGATATAAGTAAACATGCGCAGGATCAGTTAAGTTGTGGGCCATATCCAGCGCAAGGTGCAATACCCTCATGAAATAAATCCGGTATTAAGCTCGAATAAATTCGTATTTGGTCCATTCCTACCGCTGATGACGCATGTTATTCCATTTTCCTTGAGCAAATCTTCCATTTTCGCCGCAGCTAGCCCTCCAAGGTAAAGATAGTTTTTGATTTTCGCCATCTTGCCCAGAGGGCTACAATGCTTACCAGCCGACATTACGCCAGATCCCTCAATTACACAATAAGAGTAATCTTTGACATTCAGATGCGCATATTTGGCCGAGAAATTTCAACAGGCGGATAGAAGATTTCAAACCTTGGCGGAAGTCTTCATATTTTGGAAAACAAACAAAGCAGTAATAATCAGAGCAGAAACTGGGACTTGTTAGTCACGTGACTTGTGGAAGAACGTTGCCGAGAACCTTAATCAAGAAAATTTTCGTTTCACATCGACGCACTAACTAGGAAGAGACTGAACAAGATCTCCAGCATCTTTTCGAAGAGATTATCAGAAAAAAAAAAAGCAAGAAAACAAGTATTTCACAAAAATTTATTGAAGACAAAGGCAAAAATTCGAAAATTCAAACTAACACCAAATTTGCATTACGGACTACCTGGGGTTCATGTGGTGTGATTGTCCAACTGAATGTAGTTATAGCTTGATTTGCGTTTATATCCTGCCCTTCTGTGAAAGATATACTTGATCACGGGTCACGAGAAACCTTGCAAACTACCCAATTACTGCTAGGACTTAGCCTTATTTGTGTAGGGTGCAGAAATGGCTGTACTGGTATTCTTCTCACCTGTGTTAGGCTCTTAGTCAATGGAGAAAAGCAAGAAAGCGAGCATGAAAAACAGCATTTACCAGGGAAATAGCTGCATATGCCATTTTTAATATTCCTATGCTCATCTCCACTGACCAAGGGTATGAACAGGCTAACGTTCTTCCGAGATGGAATCCCGGTACTTAAACTGTTTAGCTCTTAAAGGAGATCAACATTGAACTCCTCCCTGATGTCCACTTTTATCCAGCTAACACGTAATGAGAACACTCAAACTTACCAGGTAGAGGTTATCTAACTCTCACAGTACATTCTTGTCACTAATTTACATGGAAACATGTGTGGCAGAATGGGAGAATTATTAGTCAGATCTTTGGGTTTAACCCTTTACACCCTAACATCAGTATGCATATTCTCCATACTGTTCTTTATACATTTCCTAAGGTCCTGTCAATGAGAATTAGCCTAACGATTCAGAGCTTCTGTAGTTGTTAATCATTTTCATTTTACTCATGACTCTAATTTGTGATTTAGGGGTGATATTGTAAGGAGAAATTAGATGCTGGTCACTCTTAGGGGTTAGGGGTTAAGAGGTGATGGTCTCTAGCAATTTGCAAAGTTTCCTGAACAGTTTTCTAAAACGCATTTATAAAACAAGCACAGAGAAGCACTGCAAAACACAGTGACTGGCACAAGATTACAACAAAGGGACTCACCCACAATTCAAAACTGGTGGACTTCTTGATCACCAGTCCAGTACATTACCCCAAAAAACTAACATGTCTCACATTCTTTGTTAGTAAAAAAAACAGCCAAATACATCCAAACAATGTCTTTATTTCTACACAAGTTGGTACAGTTCTCCATGCCTAAGTATCTACTCATTCTCTTCACTGCGCAGTCTTGCACTGGCATTTGTTATTTTAATGGCCAGCTGTTGTGCACGCTCCACTATTTCTTTCCTCTTCTTACTGGACACATTGTGTGCAATCTCTGCTGCATAGCTCTTATTGGCCATCAGGAGGACTTCTAGTTCCTGGTGAAATGGAAACAATAAATATAAATAAACAAAACATAAGAAAACAAAATAAAAGGGATGGCAGAGAAAGTCTAAGATGACTGCTGTTTGCTAATAACTAATGAAGAACAAAGGAAAACAAATCTGAGTCCCACCATGAAGAGAAGACCCAAATCTTAACATTTTTTTAACAGTGTGATCCTCAACCACTGAGCTACTCTGTGTATACTGGTCAATGAGAAGTTAGCTGGGTTTAAGTGCAACAAGCATCCTGTATTCAGTGATTACATCTTGATAAACTAAATAAATGTGACCCTCCATAGGAAAATGGACACTAACGCTTTTCCATGAAACAGTCTAGAAAAACGGTTGTAAACGGATAGTAAACAGCTAACTCGAGCGTTTAAACAGTTTAGTGTCCGTTTTCCCATGGAGGATCACAAATGTATTTTCAGAGTAGGAGCTGATTACATTAGTTTAAATAGTGCTTTAAGGTGTTGATCTGGGAAATATTTCAGGTATTTTTTTTTAACATTTCCAATTTTAGCTTACAAAAACTAGGAACAGTTTGACAAGGGTTGCACTTGTTAATGAATTAAATCCACTTCAACCAACCCAAAAATTCATGTAATCAGCCCTCTACTCACCAACAAAAAATGTAGATTAGAAATGATTGTAAGTAGTGTTGCAATATGGATTGAGAACCAAGAACACTGGACATTAAGAAAGAGGTCCTCTCCTGTCTCACCCATTAACATTGCCTCTCTCTCCTTCCTTTGACAACCATCACTGTCCTAACTACTCCAGTGATCACAACAGATCAATGGCTGGGCCATGAAATCTGAAGTGATCATGGTTTTAGTTCCAAGTGAGGTGCTTTTTAAAGGAAGGGTTTTTGTAATACTCATAGCTTGGTGTTAAACTGATGTCACAGCCATAACAGTTTAATTGAATCCTTATGTTTCTAGAAAATTTTGGGTAACTGGTTTGTGATAGAAATTAGGTAGCAAAATTTCATGCCTCCATGCTAAAATCTGAGCTATAAACATTCAGAATAGCCAGTGTGTTTTTCAGAGTAGACTATGAAATGCACCAGTTGCCGACTTTGACAAAGCTGGCTGAATGATCAGTATACATAAATGTACACATAGGAACTGAACATTCTACGTGTGTTTACACCACTACTGGAAACATCTAATTCAAGCAAACTAAAAACTAAGAAACAGTGGAAGAATGTATTGTAAAACATAGCCTTTTGGGAAGTATTCATAAGCTTAATCCATGAATTCACTATTTTTACATACACTTGGAAAAAGTAGGCATATGATTGCCATAAACTAAATGCAGTTAGAACATCTGTCAAAATCGTCAATCTATGTTGACCCCTTTCAATCTCTGACAAGAAACCAAATGGAAATTTCTCTTTATAATATCAGTACACCTACACACATAATAAAAATGAAAAGAAAAATATACCCAATTTTCAGGTAAAAATTTTTCAAAAAATTTGTGGCAGACAGTGCAGAGAAGTGATCTTGAGAATAGGAAAGCAAAGGAATAAACTCAATGTTCTAACTGTTCATTGAACATGGGAGATCAGAAAATTTCATGCAAACCATGAAAAATTTTGATGGCCTGACCTATTTTTTGTGTCTTTGTTTAAGGCTTTTTTTAATTCAGATGTGGAGAATGTTCTCTGGTTATTTATATTGTTCTCTTCCCACTAAATTCCTTAATATAAATTTCAGTTCTCACCTGGACATTGTGAATGACAAATTTTTTGAAGCCATCTGGCATAAGATGTCTAGTTTTCTTGTTGCTGCCATAGCCAATACTTGGCATTAAATATTGGCCTTTGAACCTTCTGCGCACTCTGTTGTCAATACCTTTTGGCTTACGCCAGCTTGGCTGAAAGCAAAAGCAAAATTTGTAGCATTCACTTAATATCATTATATTTCTAGTAGAAAGGAATGCAAAAAGACACCAACAGTCTCACTTAATTGCAAATTAAAAGTAGAGAAACAGTGAGGTTTCAGTTTCAAAGAGTCTGAGTGTTTTGAAGGAAACCAACTGGTCTTCAGAAAAATAAACTGCCAATGACAGAAGTGGTGATCCAACTGTAGTTTTGGATTTTTTTGTGTATAATGAACTACATGGACATCAGATTGGTCAGTACACCACAGACCAGTCAGAATCAAATCAAAGTGCTGACTGTGTTTTGAGTTTCATAGTAATAATTCCTTTACCAACTAGAAATTTTCCACATAAATAAAATGCAGGCATTTTGTTACATACAGTAAATGTACATTTTGGATTGAGATTCATACCATAGAACATTAAGAAAGAGGTCCTATATGCACCTCACCCAAACAAAATGAGTTTTTCTCCTTCCCTTGGACGACCACCACTTTCATTACAAAGCCAGTAGCAATAGGCTATGGTTTAAGTTCAGAGTGTGGTGCTTTTAAAGGGAAGGTAAATCTAAAACAATAAGTTGCAAGACATCATGTCTGTATTTGCCTTATGGAATTACTGCACAATGTTTATATCAAAATTACCCTCAATACCCAGCATTGTCTCTATTCTAGCTAATGTAAATCATACATTGAAAAGAAAGGTTTCTCAACCCCTTGGACTCTTAGAGTGACCAGCATCTAATTCCTCTTTAAAGTTATGCTGCTGAATCATTCATTTTCATTTATAAACCATGAGAATGAAGGAAGTGATTGCCATTCGGTTGGGATGTGAGGGGCTAAAACAAGTGAAATAATACAAACCTTCACTCTGAGAAATCGATCAGACTGATGTCTGATGAATCTCTTCTTCCTCTTTTTAATAATGCGAGGTTTATTTGCTGGCATAACCATCTTGGCTGAGAAAAATAATTAAACACAATGAAACGTTCAGGTTTATTTAAAAAAACTGATCGTATCAACTTCTTCAAGATACCATTAAACGCTTGCCTGTGAGCTGCCGAAATAATTCGCCAAGAAAGCGTACAATATAATGCTGGCAGAGCGCAAAAAAACCCCGCAGAACTAGCCGAACGAACACAAAATTTTAGAAAAAATATATACTTGAAGATGGCACTAGCTTCGAGTGAGTGACTGTGTCATGTGGAAGCTATCGACATCGCTCTAGACACGTTGGGAAAACAACAAAACGCCCTTTAATTTATCCCGATGATTGGACCAGGAGAAGCGTCCTTCTTATCTCCTTCGATCAATAAAAAGGATTCAGTGTTAAGCAGTGTAATTTCTAAATCCACTCGGGTTCTTTTCATGCATACTGGATTTCGCTGTAATTCAGAGCCCCGGATCATTCGCGTCGTTTTACATTACAACAAAGAGTTCCATTAAAAATATTTATACTAAAGCAATTTTCAAGAAATACGGTAGTAAATAGACATATTTTGATCTACTGATGTCTTGAAATGAAAGGAAATATGCTAAGATACAATTCGCTCACCTCACTCTATAAGACGAGCAGCAAAGAAAATAGCAAAGAGGCCATTGCAAGGTGCGCGGAGGCTCATGGAGCCGTTTCAAAGCCCGCCCACACTACCCTAGATAAGTTTTCCTTTTACGCATTTGAGGGTAGGGAGCCTAGTTACCATAACTTTGTCCAAAACGTTAAGAACAGGCCCGCAATGAGTGTGAAGAATAAAAGTCCTTCAAAGAAGACAAAACTATTAGGAGCAAACTGAGCAAAGATCGTTAGTTGACTATGTGCTTTCGATGTGATTCAAACGATGGCATCTCTTTCTGAAGTCCAGTGCATGACTTAACAAACGAATAAAACGCATTTGCTGACGCTCACAATTGAATTGTGAGTGTTGACAAAGGCGAATTCGTTTTCTTAAAATAAGAAAATCGATTGAAAAATCGAGAAAAACTGATAAAAAGAATTTAATATTCTTACATCCATCGGTTCCAAGTCCGCCATCTTCCGGAAAGGAAAAGAACATGCCAAACTTAACCTTGAAAGCAACTGATTTGCTCTACAATATCCTGGCTCGTGCTGAATTAAACCTTTGTTGACTTCACAGTAGTTAGCGAGCTTGTTTTTAATTGCCGCGCGCAAGTGGACAATTCTATTTGCTCACCTCACCAAGTTCACAAGAAATATTGTGGGCTAAAATGGCAACCAATCTGGTCGAAAAACTCCCAGAGTCCGTTTTGCTGAACATATTTCATCACCTTGCTTCTAAAGATCTAGGGCGCGTAGGAATGGTGTGTAAAAATTGGCACAGAATTGCTTTGGACTATTCGCTCTGGCAACATGTGGATTTACGTGGCCTAAGTCTTTGGAAAGAAAGCATAATATCATTGATCGAAAAGATATCTCCCTTTGTTTCTGTGGTGAACATCAGTGGATGCGGTTTTTCAGTTGCTTTTATAACTACTTTGGCAGAGAAATGTGTCAAGTTAAAAACCCTCAGGTAAATCTCTTTGTTGCGTCTTTTGGTTTTCGTAGTAGGAGGGCTTCAATAGGGTTAACCGATAGCCATAAAACGCGTTGTCACTAGCTGGTGATATTATAAAGATTGGTTCTTAAGAATAACTGATCAGTCCAATAAGGGAAAGCAAATCAGTCGATCGACGACAAAAACCACAACAACGATTTACTTTCTGCATTTTCTTACTCTGTTACATTAAATATTCAATTAAATTTCGCTAAATTAAAACCTCATAGATATCTATAGGAAATAGTAGATGAACTAGATATAGATATCTTTATAAGATGCAATTAAGAAAAGATTTCGTTTCAGTTGGTTTTTTTTTTTCTCTTTCAGTCTTCAGGGGGCATATTTTACAGACTTGGTTTATAACTTTCGCCTTTGCTGGAATTCTTTTAAAACCCTTGAAAACCTGGACGTTCGCTTTCTTGAAGGCCTTTGTTCTAACGTTTTCATAGAACACATCCATCTCTTTAGGAATATTCAAAGTCTTGGATTGGCAAATATTAATTCATCGGGAGAGCTGGAAAGAGTTTTTATGTCGCTGCACAATCTACGGATAGTTCATTTCCAGAATTGCCCCTCCTTAACAGATTCTAATATAGACACCCTGGCAGGTTCTTGTCCCAAACTAGAATCACTGTGTCTCACTGGATGTATTTACGTCAAGGGGTCCACTTTCCCACGTCTATTTGCCGAATGCAGAAACCTTCAAACTTTACTAATGAGTTGCACGAGATTGCAAAATAGCAACATTATGAAAACGGATTGGAGTAAGGCCAGTCTCACCGAGCTTGACTTTTCATACTGTTATGGAATTGGCGAGAGTGGGCTTATGGAAATGCTTCCCAAGTTGACAGATCTGAGGTATCTTCAGCTATCTTTTTGTGGTTGGGGTAGAGCTTTCAGCGACAATGTTATAAGCTCCATGTCAGAAATGAACTACCAACAACTCGAAATCCTCGATATTCACAGCAGCTTCAACATCACTGGCAAGACATTGTGCAAGTTCGCCGAAAGGTGTCCTCGTTTAACAAGTCTTTGTGTTGGAAGCGCAATCACTTCCTGCGAAGAGCTTAGATCGTTGCTGAAAAATTTAAGGAACTTAAAACATTTTTACATCACAAAGCAAGCCACGATCAAAACTGAAACTGTGTTCACCAATATTAAAAAATTTTGTCCGCGCATTGAAACTCTGGCCCTGTATAATTTCTACGCCATAAACAGGTATCGCGTCGAAAATGCTCTTGTTGAGCTCGTGGCAGCTTGCAAGTATTTGAAGGTTCTTTGCATTCGAGGAACTAACGTACCATTGAGAACCGAATTAGCACAACTCGCTGACAAAGTTAAGACTTGCACAAAACGAAACGATATTGAAATATCCCGAAGACCTTATTTTTTGTTGTCTGGAGCTAAGCTCTGTTTAGATAGTGCCCTCAAAAACTCAACACATTTGAATTAAACTTTGTACTTTTGTACTTTGTACTGAGATTAAAGAGCTTGGCCTCGATCCGCTGAGGTTGCATTGTAATGACTTTATAACTTACGAAAAACTGATTTACACTCACGGTTAGGCTGACAAAGAGCATGAGAAGAAACTACAGTATACCTCATGATCAGTCGGCAAAAAGGGAAAAAAAAGGAATAAACGCAATAATGAATGAATAAATGAACATGAAAGTGAGCACTTCAAAAATATCATCTATAGGCTTCTGTAGTAAAGCATGCTTTTGCAGTCGTTTTTGAAAACTATGAATAAAGGGGGTAAGTTTCTAAAGTGCTGCGTCGGTTGGAGAGTATAACAGGGTAATTTAGTATAATCTGAACTGAGTTGATAACGTAAATTGGGCACCGTAAAGAGTTTAAGGGTTTTTAAACTCTTTACGGCGCCCAATTTACGTTATCAACTCAGTTGAAAATGCTAAATTACCCTTTTATTTAGAAACTATGGTCAACAGTTGACCCCGCGGGAAAGGATTATTCAACTGGTCATTTTTACGCCGCGGTTTACCTCTGTCACTGAATCATTTCATTCACGTCGATCAATTATGGCGGCAGACTTTTACAAATAGGCTAGCTAACACCACATTTCTCGAAGCACCTTGACCTTGTTTTGTCGAGTAAATATCAATGTGGATGTTTTCAGAAGGACTGATGATTTTGAAGTGGGTTTAAAGTGCATGTTCACGAATGAGAGAACATGCGGACCTATATCTGTCCCGTGTTTTAAAAATGTCCCTTGTATCGTCATTCAGTTTTTGACAAATGTCATTTCCAGCAGAGTATACATCTTTGAGTGCTTTAAAAGTTATTTTCGTTTAAGACGCTGGGCTTGCATAATTGCACGTATGGATGATATTTTTAATTCGATGATTTATATATGCTTCTAAGATTACACTTGAAAAGTAAGAGTACCGACGAATATGTCTTCTAAACGTGATTTATTACGTCGAAAAGCGAATTTGTTCAATTGTTTCTACTGTAAGGTTGTTTTGCGAAAACAAGCCGCCGGAATTTTGAGAGCTAAATAAGTGTTACGCCATGAAGTTACGCGCCCCTTGAGCTGCGTTGAATAAACTGTGTGTGTGTGTGTGTTCCTTGATGCTCAGCTAATTGTCAATAAACTGTGTGTGTGTGTGTGTGTGTGTGTTCCTTGATGCTCAGCTAATTGTCTGGGACGCCGTTAGTCTCACATTGTCTTAAATATCAGTTTTAAAATAGAATTGACAAAGCGAGAAGGGCAGTGAGAAGTTTCAAACAAATGATAGATGGGGGTTTCAGCTGATTAGCACGGTAAAGTTCGCGTGGGTAAGCTAAGAAAATATGCGTGAGTGTCAATAAAGATAATCACAAGATCAACTGCAAGCTGTGCAAAAGGTATCTTCCAGTAAGCAGTAGATTTTTAGACGGTTACGTAAACAAGGCCAAATTCTCGCTGACAATAATTGATTAGATTGCGAGCCAGCTCAAGATCAATTTAACATGATGTAAGATGAAATCTAATCGCCAAATGATACCAGCACTTGTACAGCCCAGCGGCGTTATGGTGGACTGAACTTATTTCACTCGCAACCAAAAGAAAGTCAACTGCTTTTTTGTCTCAACTCATTGATTACGTTAAAGAAATATGGCAAGTGTTTGTGGTTAAACAAATGTACGGTATTTAACATAGTAAGGACTTTGTTTGTCGTAGAATGCAAAAGAGGCATATGTTACAGTTGATTGTAGGCTTAGTATATAAGTGCAATTTCAAAGATTTTGATATCGTTCTGAATACAGGGAAATAAAACTCTTTTTCCCTTCCCTTATTCTGTGTGCTTGGGTAGAATATGACTCAGACAGGTGCAATATAACCAAGTTTGCTCAACAAGGACTGAAACAACTCACCAGAATGCTAACTATCTTTTACTAGAACATTCCTTCAAATTAATTTGCTGATGAAATAGGGTATGAAGTAACAGTATAATTAGGAATTTTGTAGAGAGAAAGTTGGAAGAAGAAAAATAGTTTTCTATGTCAAGCTTTCATTTTTTTGATGACCCCTGTTGGAGCATCCAGTTGTGCAGAAGAATAGCCTTTTCTTTGTTTCTGTCATAACTTCTCTCTGCATTTTCTACAAACTTTTGAAGCGCTTTCGAGTTCGTGCGCCACTTTGCCATAGATGCGTGTTCTCCATATTCCTGGTGCTGGTGATTTTCGAACCTTCCAAAAATTTTTGCGTTGAGTCTGGGGATGTTAGGGAGACTTTGTCGTGTACGAAGTACTTCTGTTGGACCAGTGTTATCTAAATTCAAGTGTTTGTTATTCGCACAGTTCCGCGATATCTCCTCACCCATAACATTCCAAGCAAACGGATCAGAGTTTAAAGGCAGTTTAGCTTCATGGCCAGGGTTAGCATTGAGAAGACTTTCTTGTCTACGTAATAATTTTGGTGGGTCAGTACCATCTAACATCGGGTGTTTGGTATCCTCGCAGTTTCGCGTTGTTTCATCACTCGCGTGATTAAGAGGAAGAGCGACTATTCCTTGTCGAGGTACGGCGACGCTTGGTAGTTTGCAGCTATCAGCCCGCTTCTCAAACTGGAGTTTGCATTGGCCAGATACCCCCCAAAAAGAATCTGTTTTTGATTTACCTTCAGACAATGTTGAAACACTGACCCTTCTCTGTGGACGGTTTCTCGGTCCGGAGAAAGATGATTGGTGATGAGACATATTTCTGTCCATTTTAAGTTTCTGTTTTGTGCCGTTATTCAGATCAGCAATTGTACTTTGACATACGATATACGCAGAAAAAAAACCATCTATGAGGGGCCGTGATATCGGTGTTAAGTTTTGTTCATTGGTACTGCCCTAGAATGGCTGCTGATTAAAAAGCCTTTGTATAGTGTTCTTCATTCACCCGACTGCATTGAGTTTTGATTGCTCTTCCATGAAGCGCTACATAAACAACTCTCGCAATTAGAATCGTAGTTTCCGGCTTCCACTTTCCGCTGCTCACTTCCTTCTAATGTATCGAGATCCAATATAGTAAATAGCAGGCGCAATACTGAATTTCATACCACAAGGGTATATCATCAGATAATCTTACGACAAACTTAAAACGTTTCCTCATTAAAATGTGGATCTTTTAATTTAAGCTTTTTTTGCCTTGGTCGCTTGCATGCTAATTATTTAGCCCAACTGAGGAATAGATCGATGAGAAACTCCGTGGTTTGAAGTCAGTCCGAGTCAATGGCGCTATCTTTGGCGGTCTTCAGGGACTTTCAAGTCGATTATCTCTATATACACCCAGCATGCAGTTGTCAAGTCAGGCGACAACACCTCGATGAACACAATTTTTGAAAAAGTTTGTCTTCAGTGTAAGCTAAGCAGTAGTTTATACCACAATTGCAGCGAAGAAATAACTTGACGGATAACAAGTTGAGCTTATTGCTAGAGAGACTTTCAAATGAAGTCAATTCAATGCGCTTTAAAGTTTTGATTGGACATCTAGGATCTTTTGTTTTATCTGAAAGGGCTGTTTTGGTTTACGCACGTAAGTATGATGTGTTTCGGCAGAAGTATTGATTAAAAACTTCCATATCTCCAATTCGCTCAAAGTAAGTGAACAAGAACTCGTCATGCGCAAATCGCACACTCTAAGCCTTGTCACATTGTTTACATTTTCACATCAGTCTGTGTAACTGAGCGCGAATTTCAAAATGAGACTTGGAAAGGCTTTCTAGTCCAGCTCAGCAAAATCTCTGTTATTAATGATGATGAAATCTTTAATGAAAAAAATCAGACTCAACAGAGTTAAGTCTTAACATTCCAAATCACGAATAATGATGCAATTTAAAATCTACAAAAAGATATAAAGATTTATAAAAATCTGTTCCACACATTATGTCTTGCGGTAACAAAACTGATGCTTGAAGCAACTTTCCCTTACTCCTCCACTAGAAGGGTTAGTTTTGTCTTTTGCAATCATTATTGAGATTTTGAAGGACAAGTGACATAGAACAAATGAAACAAGGATGTCAATACTTGGAGCCTAATAATATCACACCAGTTATAAAACAGTATTAGGGTGAAAAAGAAGCAAACTGTCTGAAGAGCGGGAAAAGACAAAAGGCCACGCCGTAATTCGTTTCAACTTTGCATTCGGCTGGTTGAAAAGTTGAGCAAAATTGAGAAAAACCAATGCAACCTGTATTTCTTCTGTTATTCTCTCGAAAGTAACCATTATTTAATGCAAGAGTTTTTTTATACTGTGCTTTAGATTACGCGCATTTCCTCCTTTTCGGAGACGTCCTTCGCACGCGTAAAAGAATAAAAACAATGAAAAAAATCGATGTTAGCGCGCTGCGCGAAACTCTGAGAACAGCAGGGACTGCGCACAGTTCAGTAACGCGTAGTCTCATTAATTTAATTGATAAGAAGCTAAGCGTGCCATTTCTGCGATATGGTAACGAAACTATGAATAATAGATTTACCTCTTCTTCAATTTTTTGCGATCAAAGTTTGCGTTTGTGAATAGACTATCTGGACGGTAAATTATCTTTTACGAATGGAACTTCCACTCCACAGGCCACACAGTTGTGGGACTGGATGAATAGATAGAAACGAATCGAAAAACGCCACAAAAATTTATGATCAGATTAAACGGTTGCTCGTAGTGAACATGCTTTCACCCCATTGAAGTTTTTTTAACACTGAATTATTCTTTAGAATATAATTGTCGTTGTTAAGGGTGACTGACTTTTAGATAACGTGAGCGGAAGGCTGAGTGGGTCCTTTTCTCTGTTGATGACTTTGCCTCCGGTTTTAAATCGTCACTCGATGTTAATGACAACAATGCAGTTCAGAATACTCTCTAGTCGACAATCTGAACATGTATCTGATAGCATGTATGTTACTTCTGGGCTCAAACCAATTACTTGATGAACATAGTAGAGAAAGCGTTTTTGTACCAGACAACAGCTAAACCTCTTTTGATAGCTATCCCAAACTGTGTACAATATTGTTAAACTAATATAAAGTGATAGTTATTTAAAAAATTTCCATGCACACCATGAATTGTAAAAGAACTTGTACGACCAAATCCCTGATAGGTTTAGAGTTATTTTGTATAGCAGTAAGAGACATTTCCTTTGTGATTTTTTATCAATTCTTAAGTTTGGAAACCACAAAATTTGCGCAACCGTAATATTCAAATTACAATGGGCACGTTGAAAAAAGTGAGGATTACTTGGCTACAAAGGATCACTAATTATAGAATTTCACGAGCATTGAACGTGCAACGCCTCAGAATTCAGGATGAGACAATTACTATTCAGTTCATCGCAACTGTCCGTAAAGGAAAACAATACCTCAGGGCATGGTATACAGTTAATTACAGATTACATAACTGCACGTGCATGTACACGAGCGTGAAACACTTTTTTCTCAATACTCTTTAAAAAGAGTAAGCAATGATACACATCTGCTGAAAGTCTGACATTAACGGCCGAGCAGCTGTTTGCTAAATTTCTCGATGAAACATTATGGCTCTTGCAAATCTTCCTCAGTTATAAACGTACCTCAAACGCTAAACTATATAATCACTTCTCTAGACCGTTTTTACGCTTGCAATGTGTTTGATATATCGGAGGAAAAATTATTCAGGTGAAACAGGAAGAAATAAGATGACATTTTCATTCTGTTTAACTGCCTACACACAAAAAGAGAACATAACTTTATACATTTACACTAGAGAAGAAATCCGGGCATTGGAGCTCAAGTAGAGCCTTCTCAAGTACTTAATTCCTTTTCTGATATTAATCAGTAGCTCTTCTGTTCTTCTTCAGTTCTTAATTCATTAAGTTCGTTGGCTAATAATCCAGTTTTGTAACAAAATGGCTTTTTCCTTATGACTGTCATAGTTTTTCTCTGAATTGCCAATAAACTGTTGAATTTCCTTCGATTTTTGCTGATAGCTGGAAGATACCAAAGGGCGTGTTGTACACACTCTATCAGTCTCTTTGTATCGACTTTGAAAATTCACAGGTAGTTTTGTTTTACGAATACAGCCTTTAGGAGAATTTCCTCCTTCGCAAAATTGTTTTTCGGAGGTAATGATGTCTAACTTCACAAGTCCATCGTCTTTGTAACTCTGTGTCATGTTTCCTATCCATGCAGTCTTTGTCATTCTCGGTCGTTTTGTCATAACAATATCTGGAAGTTGCACACCGACGCTTTTTTCAAATTGGTGGTTGTGACTACAAGAGCGTGTTCCTGATGTTTTTAATACTGCTGAAGAAGTAAGCTTTCCGCTCTAGTGTCGGCCTCCAAGGCAAACGGTTATTCAGCTCGGTTGCAGATGACCCGCGGAAGGATAGGCTCAAAAGGTCCATTTTCAATTTTTCTTGATCCAGCAGAACTTTTGGTTGCTGCAAATCTTCAGATGGACAGAGAAAGTTCGGTTCGTTTTGTAAGTTATATTTCTCTCGCTAAGTCCTCTCGTCAATGCACGCGGCACTATAGTTTAGTATTGTCCTTATGCTAACAAATTATATGCATCAGTCATAATTGCCTCTTCTGTTATGAAATGTCATAGTCTCAAAATAACTGCACGCAACTCAGTTGCCGATTACGTAGTAGCTCGTGCTAAAAGCGGATTGTTGCACGTGAAAGATTAAATTCCAATTTTTTAAATCAAGATTTGCACGCTTGAAAGTACTTGTCAAAAGATAAAATTTTTATAGGGTAACCAAGAAATAAGTTAAAAACCCGTTCCCTGGTTTTGTATGACTGTCGATGATTGAAGTATTTTTAAGTAAACCAAAGTTTGCGAATTCCTTACAATGGGTATTAGCTATTAAGCGCCTTCCTTTTACGAAAATCTTGACTTCTTGACCTGGTTCAGCTCTAGTCTCTCCTCAATATTCTGTGGGTAGGCATCAAATTTGTATGTGGGAACAACAGCCCGACTGAGAGACTTAATGGTTTTCAGATATTTTGATAGTCAGCAGGGGTGAATGATAAAAACAGAATGATTCTGAGTTACCGGGAAGTTTTGAATTGTTCTAGATGGCTCATAAAACGTAGATGAAACAGGAGACCAGTGATCAATCCTATTTTTAGAAGGGTCACGAGGCACGTGCAAAAGTATCACAGTAGAGGGACATGATTTTCTGACTCAAAGGATTATCAATCTTAGTTCTGTCCTTTTTTGTGGTCAAGAAAAACCAATTTATAGTAGCTTTTCTAAAGATCACCGCAGTAATTGTCCACACACTATTTTTGTGTTGAAAATGCTGTTCAATCGAGTGTTCCTTTTGTTTCAATCAAAATCATTTACGATTGTAGAAATCGCTAAGTTATGCATAATTATCATATAATCATGAGCGATGCTTTCCTATTATAGGGGCTATTCAGTGTATGTCAATTGGGTCAAAGCTGAAGTAAAATGATTTTGATCTAAGGACATTCCTTTATTTTCCGATTGATTCAATGGTATGAAAAATTTGTTCCAAATAAAGTAACATTTAAACGAGAGGCTGGAGGAGTGAAACAGCGTTGAGGCCAGGTTTTGAATCACATCCGATGGCTAAATAGGAATAACGTCAAATGGCTGACTGACTCGAAGTTCAACAATTGTCATCTCGTAATTCGATGTGTCATTCAAAGTTTCCTAAACAAAATATCTTTCTATTCATGATTTGCAAGCCAAGATTTTTTAACATAACTTGTGAGTCAAGCGGAAGAAAAGAGATCGGAGCTTTTTGCACCATACGTAGTCTCGTCTGAATTCATTCATTTAATGTTTATCGAAACGTCAATTAAGAATTTTTGAATGCTTGAGTTATACAAGCTTATATGACTAAATAGTAGAAATTTTATTGTATAGCTAATGGTAACAAGATGCTTGCGTTCACATCGGTGTAGCAATTACTTTATATCTAGACTGGCAGTTAGTTTTGTTGCCAGCGATAATCAATTGAAATCGCTTACAAACTGTTTGGTTGTGTCTTTTCTATCCTTTAGAGCTACCATCACAAATGTGCTCTATATGCAAGATAGAGGCACTCATCTGATTAAAAAAAAAACAATCATAACCTCCAGGGTTAAGAAAATGTTCAGTGATGAGAACCTTACGCTGATAAAAAGGTCCAAAGCTTCATGCAAATAAAGCGCTTAAAACAGTGAAACTAGATGGAAAACACTGTATTGTATAATGTATCAACAAGAACCCTTACAATATCCTAATTTAACTACAAACAGTTGAGCCATTTTTGTTTTTCATCGGAATAGCACAGACAGTTTAGCCGGCCTGTTGAGAGACCACAGACAGCAAAAGCCGACTGTGACACTAAACCCATATTCCGGCAGTCTCTAATAGAATAGCACATGCAGTTCCACTAGTTTAGAAGATATGCTGGGGCAGAACAGACATTTGAGTAAGTTGAGAGGCCGCAAACAATTGAGCTTGCATGCAGGGCAGTACAGGCATTAAGAACTTCTGAGATACCAAGAGCAGTTAAGTGCATTTGATCGAGCACGGCCACGGACAGATGGGCTTGATGGTAGAGAAATGTCACCCGCAGGATCTTGGGACTTACTCTCGGATTCAAACCCATTGTTTCAAAGGCAGAGTCGAGAAAGGGATTTTGGCCAAACAACGGCTAAACCTGTTTTTCATGACTGTCCAAAATTGTGTATCATATTGTAATAATAACAAGTCATTTTAATATAAAGTGATCGTTATTTAGGAAATTTCCATGCGTAACACAAATTGCAATTGAACTTCTACGTCCAAATCCCTTAAAAGATTAAAGTTACTTTGCATAGCAATGAGAGATGTATTCCTTCGTTACTTTTAATCAATTCTCGCGAGTTAGAAACTGCAAGATTTCGCAACCGTAATATTCAAAATGAAATGGGCTCGTTGAAAAGAGTGAAGGTTACTTGTCTACAAAGGATCTCTGATTCTTGAATTTCACGAGCATCGAGCGTGCCTTAGAATTCAGGATGCGACAATTACTATTAAGTTTCCGTTTGCAAACAATGCCTCTGGGCATGGTATAGAGCTAATTACAGATTACATAACTGCACGTGCACACGAGCGTGAGACACTTTTTTCTCAAGACTCTTGATGATCAATGATACACATTAAATAGAAGTCTGGCATTAAAGACTGAGTACTTGTTCGCTAAATTTCTCGATGAAAACTCATGGCTTTTGTAAATGATCCTCTATAAATGAACCTTAAATACTAGTAACAGTATAATCACTTGTCTAACTTGAAGTCGTTTTTGTGCTGGCAATGATTTTGATTTTTTTAGGAAAAAAATGAATGTCAGTGAAATAGTAAAGAAAGGTCTGTTTACCTGCTTTCACATCAAATGAACATAAATTTATACATGATGAGATTAATACTGTTCTAGACAAGAGAAGAAATCTGGGCATCGGAGCACAAGGAAAGTTCTTCTAAAGTACTTCCTTTTCTATTCTTAATCATGGGTTCTTGGGTTTTTTCTTCAGTTCTTCACTCATTCATTTCGTTGGCTAATAATCCAGTTTTGTAACAAAATGGCTTTTTCCTTATGACTGTCATAGTTTTTCTCTGAATTGCCAATAAACTGTTGAATTGCCTTCGATTTCTGCTGATAGCTGGAAGATACCAACGGACGAACTGTGCACACTTTAGCAGTCTCCTTGTGTCGACTTTGAAAATTCACAGATAATTTTGTTTTACGAATACAGCCTTTAGAAAGATTTCCTCCTTCGCAAAACTGCTTTTGGGAGACAACGATGTCTAACTTCACAAGTCCATCGTCTTTGCAACTCTGTGTTTTGTTTCCTATCCATGCAGTCTTTGCCATTCTTGGTTGTTTTGTCATAATAATATCTGGAAGATGCCCACCGACGCTTTTTTCAAATTGGTGGTTGCGCGTGCACCAGCTTGTGCTTGATGTTTCATATCTTGCTGGAGGAGAAAGCTTTCTCTCAAATGTCGGCTTTTTAGGCAGACGGATATTCAGCTCGGGTGCAGATGACCTGCGGAAAGGACGGCTTAATGTGTCCATTTTCTGTAATCTGTCTCGATCCAGCAAAACTTTAGATTACCGAAAATCTTTAGACGGACAGAGAAACTTCGTTTCGTTGGGTGAGTTATCTGTCTCTTGCTAAGTCTTCCTGTCAGTGCAGAAAGCACTATGGTTCAGCGTTGTTCTTATGCTATCAAATTATATGCATCAGTTGTTTTCAGTTATTAATGTTATAGCATCAAAATGACCGCACGCCACCCAGTTACATATCAGCTCGTGGTAATAGCGGATTGTTGCACGTGACGGATTAAATTTCAATTTCTTATTAAGATTTGCACACTTGAAAGTACTTGTCAAAAGCTAAACTGATTTACAACATGAAAAACTAATGTTTTAATATAAAATAACTTTACAACTGAATTAGTTTCAAATTTGCAGGTTACCCCGTTCAGAATCGCTTGCAAGTTGTTGTTGTTGTTCGTAAGAGTTCATGTTCTAAGGAATGCTCGCACTTTTAAGCATAGTACTTCTCCCGGCATTAATTAAAATTTTTTAGCAATGCCATTTTTTTATTTCCAAATTGACAGTTTGTCTCGTTGGCAACCGTTTTGGTCTCGTTACCCAGAACTTTCTTCCTAGGTCCTGCTTTCCCTCGGTATGAAAAGACCAAACCTGATAAAACGGCTAAAATCGAACTTCCGCAGATTTCACTTAATTTGAAATCTGATTTGTCTGAGAATCTCAGAAGATTTTTTTAATAGAACTGAACCATATGAAACACGAAAGTGTTGCAAACGCGCTAAACTTGCTTCGTAAACCATGACCATCATACCTGTTCCTGTGTTGTTTTAATGAATCTTCTGCTTTAAAATTATTCGTATCGGTTCAACTGCAATTTGCTACAATTTTTTTCTAAACAGTCATAGAAGTAATTTCTTATAGTCTCCGAAAGTGCGCTAAACCTTCACGTTTGGGGACCTTTTGTTGTTATGGGTCATTCAGTCGAAGTTATATAAGAGACTGTGCATGTGATCATGACATGCAGGTATCAAGTGTGGACAATGACTACAACACTATTCAAGCATATAAGGGGACCTTTGTTAAATTGATGATAAAATGATATGGTCTAATAGCGCCCCAATCGTCCAGATGTAGTTGATAACTTAAGGGAAGACAGGCTCAATCCTATCTTTAATATAAGAGGTAACAATATAATAAACGGAGTAACCTTTCGATTTCTCTGAAAGTCTTATAAGTCTCACAAGTACCTTTTCTTAACTGCCAAGCATTAAAATTTTCATTAGAATGGCTTATCAAAACATTTTAATTCAAGTTAGTCATGCATTATTTTATTCACGTACAGATATATCATAGTCGGGTTAGTTTTCAATCGTTTCTCATCGACAAGAACTTTGCCACTTCATCATTTTAAGTATTTCATGTTAACGTTTAACTAAGCAAATGCTTTGGCCGCCTGATCTTTGCTCATATGTCACAGTTCTTGTGATTATAGTATTCAAAAGAGAAATAATTGAATTAGTATAAAGTGATAACGAACAATAACAAGGAACGTGTAACATTAAGTCGAGATTAAGAACCAGTTTTTAAAACGGTGGTGAGACCGAACGAGTTAGAAATATTAAGGAAGTATATAACGGAGAGAGCTGCTAAATGCGACAGACAGAAAGACGAAACCGGGGTTTCCACGGACGATGGAACACGAATTAGTTTGTTGAACGTTTTGCAAAGCGAAAACCATACGTTAGGTAATTTCGTGTGAGCATGAGATGGCATAACACAATATATCTTACAATTAAGCATTAACATTGCTTTGTTACGTCTTTAGACAAGAACAAGATACTGAGAGGCAGGGTAAATAATAAACTTATATAACATAATCACACGCGCATGTATACAAACGTGCAAAGATTTATTTGTATGATGGATTACATTTAGGAAGGTGATCCTTTCTTCTTTTAGCGCTACCTAAAAAATATCTCCTGGCCTTACATGGAAGTGCAAGAGGTTTTCGTATTAGAAAATCGGTCCACAGACGTTTTCTATAACACAACCGGTGACCGGAAAAAGAATGCAACCACATCTAACGAGCAGCCAATCAAGTAGAAAGGCCTTGCTATCGCATTCTGAACTAAACCGGTAACAAACAGAGGATTTAAAGAAAGCGTTATTTCTTAACGAGGTCTCCTCAGTTCGTTAAATTGACTTTAAAACTTGCTTGCAGTCCGACTATATATAAGTGCTTTCTATCACGAAAATGCTCGAATAAATTAATATCTATTTACATTAGATAGAAGCGAAATATAGAACAAAAACAAACAGTATGAAAGCAAACGATAGTCTTTCTACTTAGTTTTCAATGAGTCATTCAGTTCTTTGGCGAATGATCCATTTATGCAGAAGATCAGCTTTTTCCCTGTGGCTATCATACTTTTCCTCTGCATTTTCAATAAACTGTTTGAGTGCCATCGATTTTGCATGGCAGTATGAAGACACCATAGGAAGAGAACTGTAAATTCCACCATGTGCCTCATGTTGGGAATTAATATAAAGTTTGGTTCTTGGACAAATATTTCTCGGAAGACATTCTCCCCCATAAGACAGTTTTTTGGGGGCAATTGTGTCAAGCTTAAAGCATTGCTCATCACGCACAGAGCTCCACTTCGTTATGTCTCCCAACCAGGCCGCCTTCGCCATTCGTTGCTGTGTTGTGACAATTTTTGGCAGTTTCTGCTGACCGGCAAATTGTTCAAATTGGTGGTTGTAATTCCACGATTCATCGGCGATTGATTCAGTTATTTCTAGCAACGCAGGGGCAGTTAGTTTCCTCTCCAGCGTTGGCCTTCTTAGCACACGGTTACTTAGTGCTGGCGTAGATGACCTACGGCAGGACAGGCGAGTGCTCATTTCCTGTGATTTGAGTCCACAAAGACGACAGATCTTACACAAGTAATTTGCAGAACTAAAGCTTCCAATTCTTTAATTTGTTCTCCTTGGTCCCTCTCTCGCTTATGGTCGTTTTTTACTCCAGTTCGGTCTCCTCAGTTCATTTACTTGACTTCAGTACTGACGTGTGTGTCCTTGAAGAGTTATATCATCTAATGTCTCCAAACCTGAAGGTCACCCTTTCTTATCGGTTGGCTTAATTGACGTAATCGTTTGGGTTTGCACGTGATAGTAGCTATGACACTGCTTTTTCAACTTCTCCTTTTTGTTGTAAAAGCAAATATAGCGATGGAAGAAAAAAAGGAAAAGTGTAAGAGTTAATTACGGAAAAAGAGCAAGGAATTATTCGAACCTGATTAGTAAAGGTCAGAGGAGAATATTCAAACAGAACCTGTGCCTCCGTAATCGTTTGTGGTTGCACGTGACAGTAGTTATGACACTGCTTTTTCAAGTTGTCCTTCTTGTTGTAAAAGCAAATGTAGCAATGGAAAAAAAGAGGAAAAGATTAAGAATGAAATACGGAAAAAAAAAACAAAGAATTATTCGAGCCTGACTGATTACACTCCGAGGAGAATGTTCCAACAGAACCGATGCCTCTAAGATATTAGTTGATCGCCACTATCAACTGATCTATAAAGCCGCACGGAGAGCGAGGAGGTATATATTTTGATATGAATTCGTAATTCAATTGGTATTAGCGTACAACTAGCATCTTTGATGCACAGGTTCAAATCCCGTCGTAGCCTTAAAATGTTTTGGGTTCTTCAAGCTGCAAGCTTACCTACGAGGACAATTGCTTACTTGAAAGTGTATTGTATTTTATATATTCATATTAAGTAATTTATTTATCGAGCCTTCTTTTTACCAGAGGCCCTTCCTTTAGAGACTAAATGACTACTTATTACACACGTACTAGCACTCTTCTGCCTCTTACTGCGCCCCTTACCCTACCATTTACACACAAGGATTATTTCATTTATTCAAAGAGAGAAGCGACTCATTCAACTCTTTCAGTTAATTTAGGACAGCGGCTAACATCAGTTAATGAAGAGCTGACTTACTATAAATTAACTCTCTGTAGTATTCACTGACCAAAAAAAAAAAAACTTTCCAAGTTTTCTCGTGATTTAAGGTAGAATGTAATTTTGTTTGATTCTTTGATGAATAAATCCTATGAGCTTCATTGATTTCAGACATTATCGAGTGGGTGGATGGCGAAAGACAGATCGATGTCGACGAAAGGTGATGTTATGTAACTAAACGTGACGGGCACGTGCTAAACCATAAACATACGAGTGTTAGACCAATTTATCACCATTAGGTTTATGTCTACAATGTCATTGATGCGAAGACTAAACAACCGTAGGGTTCAAATTGCTAATTTTAGAGAGCTGCACGCGTATGAGGCCTTGCAGTGCTGGATATGAGTGTAAACAAAGACCTTTGGGACGTTTCTTTCACAGATAACTCTTACCTAGAAGTACCATTTTTTTTCTCTATATACTCTTTGATGATAGGATTTAACAAGTATGGTCCAATACAAACATTCGAATCCTTCCGTGACAAAGCTAGCGACACTTTTAAATTTGTTTAGGAAAGGAATTTAATCAAGCTATCCATACACAGCTGGATTACTTTAATTGATTTGGGAAGCGTAAATATGCTGCAGGCTCATAATTGTCATTTTTTTCTAAAATCGTTACCCAAACGAACAACCAGGACTTTCGCGTTTGCGTTGCAAAACGAAGCTCCCAGTAATTTCAGAAATTTTTCTAAGGTAAGCCTCTTCCAGATTGTTTCTGTTTACGTTAACGGAATTTATTGTTTGTATGCATCTGGAAACTGTAGCATTGATCCGTAAGTGTAAAGGTATCACTTTATTTCACACATAGCTTTGGTTTTAATAGCGCGTTCACGATAAAAGTAAAAGACATTAAGACAATTTAAAAGCTATCGGAAAGAACAAAAATAATTTTTATTGGTAGCACTTGACAATATGTACTTCGTAGTTAGCAAGTACTTTTAATGGATTACTGAATAATTATCGACACATGCAATCATAGATAAGGATTTTATTGCTATGGACGCTAAGGCTTTGAATGTTAAGTTCCTCATTCCTTTTACTCAACGGTCAAGACAGGGCAGATCTTTCAGCGAAGATAGGACTTCACTAGATTACAACAGATGGTCAAAATCAGTGGTGCAATTGGATTGGTAATTGAAGGGGTTGATAGGTGCAATGATGATAATAATCACGATTTGCTACGTCTTATGTTATGTAACATAACTTTATCAAGGATTGGGGTTACCCTCATATGTTACTATGAGCTTTTGTTCGAATTGGATTATTTTGTCTCATGATAATATTGAGAAAAATAAGAAGTTGGTCAAGTCTGACTGTGAATTTTGATTCCTTGGTCTTATTAGCTCCCCTCTACGATCGCTAAGTCCTGTTTGCAGCAATGCTCTCTCGCGCGCGGATAGTTTCGCCTTCTGTTGATTTACGCAACTGTCGATTGATTAGCACAGGTACAGAGGATCCTGACTTTACATCTGGAAAATGAGACCATGAATCGCAAGCTACGGTATAACTCGAGAAGCATTATTACATGACCTGAGCACTTGAGATGTTTCGTGATTAGTTTATCAACGGCATCGTACTTATGATAACAAAAAGTGTTGATTTTTTGCATCTGGCACGTGATAGTACAACTACCAGACTGGTCTAAATTTCGGTAACACTCCATAAAAGAATTAAAAGACATATTTTATGGTAAGCATGACAGCCATTTCATTAAAATGTAACAGATAGACGTAAATACTACTTCAATGAGATTTCCCCATCAATCCACCTTCCTTTTGGTAGTGAACTCCGTTAAACATTTATGTAATTGGCCATACTAATCCACTAACCATGCTGGTAGACTCTGCAGTGCTAAATTTGGTCTAATTCATGAAGCGAACGATGAATGGCTTCGGTGAAATTTTATAGAAATTGCCAAAAACCTGCAGTCTACGCTTTCCACCATTTTCATATAGTTAAACATGAGCAGAAATATTGGCTCATTTTAAGGTTTGCTTAATTTTTTCAGTAGATGAGCTCACAATTCTGTGCTAGCCTTGAGCTTCATTTAAAGCGAACTTATCTATTGTATGCAATGACATACGCATTTCCAAATATCGATGTTGTGTCAACTAAATGTGTTATCGAGCTTCGACTCTCTACAACATGTTGTGTCAACTAAATATGTTATCGAGCTTCGACTCTCTACAACATCCAGCTTAGAATTCGCAAAGAAATTTGGCGCCTAAGCGGTGTTACATATATGAAGTTTTCACAATGTATTTGGAATCATTTCCATGCCTTCTTGCGAAAATTCAGGTAGAATTAATGACTCGTTATTATGCGTGTCGGCTGTCACAATTTCAACAAATATGGATAAGCCTTGTTTTACCACTCAGAGACAACGAGTTAAGATATTGGTCAAAGTCTTGTTTCAAGTTTGTAAACATCTATAGATCACCTTGCTCAGTTAGCTTTAATCAACAGTGAGCAGCGTTTGTTCAATTAGCCGGCTATGGCTGGTTAGGGAAGTTTGGTTAGATGGGAAGTTGAGGCCCGATTTATATGGTCTCGGCTATCCGTGACAACCCTCCCCCCCAGTTACCCGGGCGAGCTAACTTTTCACTTCTATATTTACAAAATTCAGCCGACCGTTTACATGAAGTTGTGCACTCGTCTCAGAATGAGGGAAGGGGGGAACGGAAGGAGGGGCAGGGGGCGAGTTGTCTCACCTCGGTAGGTACAGTAACCCTGGCAGGTGGGACAACTTTCTCTCATGTAAACAACTTGTCTCGCTCACCTGAGACGAGAAAACTCGAACGGAAAATGCGTGCGCATGCTATGTCCAGGATTTTTAAAGCTACTCTTTTCTTGCCGCCCGCTATTTTGTCGAATATGTAACCTGGCCGAGCCAGGGTTAGAAGATGTCAGATTTCATGTAAACGTTCTCGATACCCGAAACCATAAAATGGCGCCTTAGTCAAGTGGGCAGTGTCTTACTTTTGGACGATGGAATAAGATGAACTCGTAAGTTGCATTGGCTGGGAAGATCATGCCAGAAGTAACAGTCACCTTGTCCTTTTTTATTCGTTTAATCATAGCATCATACAACGCTTAGAAATTGACCGCGATGAAAAAATCTCTTTAACACGACTGAGATTTTTATTTTCTAAAATCGAACAGAAATTTTATTCTCAATACCCTCACCTTCACATCTTTAAACCTTAACAATGTTCCACTTCTTCTCTGTGATTTTGCAAGATTAACAAGGGGCAATGGAGGCTTATTCTAACCTTCATTTCCAAACAGTTGGCTTTATAATTATATGGCATTTAAATTACACATTTCAAGGCGGGCATTTGAACAGACTATTTGAAGCAGATTAGAACTGAAGGGTAAGGCCTTATAGAATTCTGAAACGCTATTTTGGAACTGTTTAGGTAAAAATTTCCGCACAGCCCCATACTATTGTAAAACAAATCTGTTTTCCCAATGGCAATGTATTGTTTTAGTCATTGTTTTCTCTATTCAAGAACTGAATGCATAATGAAGTATGGGGCTGTGCGGAAATTTTACCACTGTTTATCTTCGGATCTAAGTCAGAATGCAGCAAGTTAAGAAAGAGTAAAATTATTGACGATTCCCCCGGCGAGTTTATCATTGCGTGCGTGTTTTTCATGATATTACTTGCAATCTTCACGGTTGAACTGAACTGGATATTTAAACAAATTTGAATGCGGGTATTGTTGTTGTTTTTGTAGCAGTTGTTTTAAGTGTTTTTTTTTATTCCACACTGGAAACTGATTAGCTAGCACATCATCCTGTTACCACTCGTTTGTCTCGCGTGTCTAACTGACATGTTTGACCGCTAAAATAAATGTTTCAATTTCGTTTCGAGGCTTATGCGTGAATTAAACGAATGATAGTTGCGTATGCCCCTCTTCTATTAACATTGGGCGTTTATCAAAGAAAAGTTTAAGTCATATATAAAAATGAAACATCAGTGGTCCCACCACACCCCTATCTTCTCTGCGTAAACACTCAGTCTAAAATGCACACTACAACGCTAGCTGGTCATGACTCTTTCTCAGGAAATTTGTGCTTTCTGATGCAAATCAAGTGGTCCTTTTTGGTATCAGCTATTATTAGCTATCTCAGTCTGTTGTGAGTGCTAGCCATCTACGTAGGAAATTTCATGCAAAAGGTTTTTTTCCCCAGCTTGCGGTGTCAATCACTAAGCAAAGCTGACGTGATGATTGATTTGTGCATTCCCAAAGTTTTCATCCACCCCCTAAAACTGTGCAGGGACTCATGCAGCAGTTTACAAAGGGGGGGGGGGGGTACAAACTCAAGCAATTTTTGACTCTTATTTAAAACTCTTTATCTTTAAATCTAAGGTGCATTGGAACAAATTAACCACACAAATTTGGATGATTCCCTAATGAGGTGACATCACAGTAGTGTTTGAATGACTTTTCATTAGATCTTTACGCTTGATGTTAACCCTCGAGGTTTTTAAAAGCCTTTGTTTTTGTTGTTGCTTTTGATGTTGTCAACTTTGAAATTGATTGACGTATTAAATTTACCATTCGTAAATGAAATAGAATAGCTTCTAGCTTACTTGGCTTATTACTACAGCACGTTTTCCAATTTAGCATAAACAAAGAAAAATCAAGTCGAATGACTGACCACATCTATCTTTCTATGCCCACATAATCAATCTATCGGTGGTAATTAACAAGTTATATATAATTAAAGAAAACAAAAATATATATATAAAGTAAAACAAATTGCCATTGGATGGGTTTCAATCGAAATTTTATACAAACTGTTCAAATACCTTCTTCTCCTTCCGAGGGCAAAGTGGTGCCTCAAGCTACTCATTAACAATAAGGAATGAGGTTGCACGTATAGCAAGATCCGCCGTGCGCCAAAATGTTCTTAGACAGTTTTCCATTATCTTTCCCATCCGAAGGCTTAAAAACAGCACTGATTTTCATTCTAGTACATAGAGCAAATAAGTTCAAAGGATATAGAAAATAGGCAACGGATGTTTTATGAATATCCAAGAAACTAGCAGGTAATTTAGTGTTCAAAACTGAGTTTAAAACGTAAATTGGCCACCGTAAAGAGTAAAAAAGCTGACGTTTCGAGCGTTAGCCCTTCGTCAGAGCGATTCTGACTTTTATTGGTTGGCCATTAGCTGGGTTAAAGGAATCCCATGATACGTTTCTTCTTAATCACTGCCGTACTTAGGCCTTCACCAAATTCTCCTCTCATCAGGAGGCGAAAAAAACAAGTCAATCGCTCTGACGAAGGGCTAATGCTCGAAACGTCAGTTTTTTTTTACTCCTTACGGTGACCAATTTACGTTATCAACTCAGTTGTTCACACTAAATTACCTGCTATACTCTTCCACCGACGCAGCACCACAGTTTCTTTGGAAACTCAACCTGTTTATTCTTTTATCCAAGAAACTGTTACGTTTCGACGTAAAGCAAGTAAACCGGTCAACTATCGATAGGAAATCAATAAGTTGAAGTTAGCGTGGCTAACTTTTATCCATTGGCCATTAGCTGGGTTAAAGGAATTCCATGATACGTTCCTTCTTAATCACTGTTGTACTTAGGCCTCCACCAAATTCTCCTCTCGTCAAGTGGCGAAAAAAAACATTAGAACCGATCTATAGCTTTTGCTAACAAGTCACCGGTTTTTGTGGTACATGCCTAAGGAGCAAGAAAACATGCTAAAAAAAAAACAACAACAACCAAAAAACAGACAAAAAATAGAAAGAAATGAGTTCGCCGTTATTAGTAAGGGTTACTAAATTTGTAAGAGTTTCTGGGTTCGTATTAGGTGGCTTAATACAAGTCGCAATGCAAAAAGAAAAAAAAAACCATACCACGATTCCACGAATGAGCGACAATGTATGCCTCTAAACAAATAACTACAATGGTTATGTTCATTACAATCAGATCTCTTTTCAATGATTAATCTCACTCACTCGTTTGTCATCTCCTCCCATCCCTGTCATTCGAGCGCGCGATAAGAGCTTTTGTTTACATTAGTGATAAACTCATATCAATTAGATTAAATTATCGAAGGGTCATAAAGCACGTTTCGGAATTTACTTGAACCATCGTCCGTGAAATTTCTAGAAGCTTTGACCATCTATAGAGTCTTTGGACTGATGACTATCAGCAAAAAATGAATCAAAATTTTAATTTTTTTTCTGTAAGGACTATTATTTCGAGATAATGTCACTCCTTCAGATAGAATAAGCATCTAGAACACACGCACGTATTTATTCAAAAGCTCGGCTTAATGTCAATGGTGGTCGTTAAAGTTATATACAACTCCTCATCTGTAGACTTCATTTTTACACTAGGGAAAAAATAAGTACACATAATGAATTACCTACAGCAAGCACTTGAGACATTATCTACTTGTGCCAAGAGATTATATTCTCTTGCTTGTACTTAGAGACTGAATCCCACGGACAGAATTAAACCTCTCCGCTTTGGACTAAACGTTCAGGCTTCCTTCTCAAACAGACTCCCTTTGTCCTCCTTCACTTAATCTGTTTTATCTAGTGCAAAGAGGAACGAGGCACTTTTTAAATGGCAGTTTTAAGTTGAATCAATCTTCCTCAACAGAAACTATTTACATTAAAAGGAATGGGTTGCCCAAGCCCTTAATTTGTTCTTCTTTAAGCATTTTATGATATCATGACCAATGCTAATCAGTTTAATAATTCAAACAGCGTCAATAGTGAAAGTATATTATTATACTTTAACTGAAAACTGGATGAATGTTTATCACTTCTTTCAAGTAATAATGATATAAAAATTCCCAATACGATATGCCCTATGGTCGTAGAGAGGTTGGAAATGAAAATGGAATGTTCTTCAAATTTCATGATTTGATCTCCGATTGATCCAAGAGCCATTCAAGTAACCTAACAGCCTTTGTCTCCACTTCATTAAAATCAGTTTCTGCAGTCTCGACATGCGTCTTCAAAGCTGAAGTATTGTCACTTTCTTCAACATTTCTCTCTGACTTGGCTTTTACAGGAAAGCTTGTCTGTTTCGCATGCGCGCAGTCGAAAGTTCCCTTACCTCTTACAGGTAGCTTTACCGCTGGATAACCTGCTTCGTGATAGATGAGCTCATCTGACTCACCCATGGAGCTTGAATAGACAAGCGAAGGGAATGAATGCCCCGCTCCTGTATACAAATCATGACGTTTTGTAAATTTTTCACTTGATAGGAAGGAGGTCGAGTAAAGTTTTATTGCACTTTCTGGTGGGGATGGAAGGGAGAACCCTCCGCAATCCGCCTTCATTGGTCGTCTGATTTGTGTAAATGAGGGTTTTGTTTCCTGTGCAGAAACTGATGCAATATTTCTTTCCCCTCTTACCCAAGGCCTTTCTATGTTCGAGGTTCCTCTAATTTCCCATCCCTAGTGGTCATTCCACGAATGCATCCTTTTGAGACATTTAGTTTCCTTGACAGGTGGTGGATCACTTGTTTCTAAAGATTTTGTTATGACAGGAAAATGAATTATCCTCGTTGCCACCTCGCTGTTTGTCTCTTTTCGAGAAACATCTTCTCCTCGCAGCTTAGCGTGAAAGTCAGAGCTGTATTTAAGTAGAAATTTGAAGTCGTCTGTTATTTCCTGTCTGGAAGAGCTGTAAGATGAATGTATAGATTGTCTTTGGCCAGTTGAAAAGTTTCTGTGCAGTTCTGCACCAAACGAGCTTTGCCTTAAGCTGCCCATGGATCATGTATCATTGACGTTCAGTTTTAAGTGAAATTCTTTGTGGCTAGACGATAGAATGACTATGAATTATAATAACAATTTGCTGCAGTTAACTACTGGCAAGTACTTGAGGAACAATATTATAGAATAGGTCCAAAGCTCATCGCTTGGCTAGACGCTGCAGTAATTTCTCTTCATCATATGCAAACCATTCCTCTCTCGTCAAAAAGGTGGCATTCATGCTGTCACGTACGGAATGACTAATGACTGGGGAGGAAATTGTTAATTTCATACGACTGCACGCATCTGAGACTATACATGACTTGATTTGAGTTTACGCATAGTCGCTTAGGACGTTTACCCTGGGAATAGTTCATACCCCGAGGTACCACTAATTTTCTAAATATTCATCAACGACATATGCTCATGAATATGGTCAGACATCGTTTGCGAATTTTTTCGTGACATTGAAGAGACCTAATTCTACAACTTAAGCATAAAGGACCTTTGATTGACTTGTCAATCGACAGTTGAATCATCTAATTAACTTAAGAGACAAGAACCTTCCCTGCCAGTCATTTCATTTTTTTTTTTTTTTTTGTCCTTTTCTAAAATAGCACAAAAGACCATAAAGTTCGATTTGCAGAATTCGTTGAAGAGAGCTGTGGGTGCTTTGAGCGATTTTCCTCAAGGTAAGCCTCTTTTTCTGCTTATGCATAACATACTGATTTTTTTTTGTTCATATTAGTACTGGAAAACTGGGGTGCTTATCTGTGAGCGCACTCGTAATCACTTAATTTCAACCATGGCACCAGGTTTTTGTCGTTTCGCTGCGTTGCGTTGCGTCACTAAACCGGATAGGTATATAACGAATGACCTATGAATGAGACGCGGTTTGAAATATCACAGTGAATCATATTAGAGTCTATCGTTGCCTATTAATTTTAATTAACAGAAATTAATTTCAGTCTTAAAATCTTTTGATAAGCAGGCCTGGCCAGGGAGGGGGGGGGGGAATTGTAGTGGGATCCCGGTATAACTGACATAAAAATGGTCTTCTATCTTCTATCCAGAAACGCCTTCAGGTAAAACAAATTTGTAATCATAGGAATACAACTACACTTGGTTGCATTACTGTACCTTTAGATGCCTAAATCGTCGAAATAGTCAAACTTTTTTCTCAATAGTGAGGAAAATATAGGATTCGACGGCAATTAGTTTAGTGTTACACAAATGATCGGGTCAGCTGCATATATTCCAGGGAACGAGAAAAACTTACTTTGTCCATTGATTCACAATTAATTTTGTTGGATAATCATTCAGAGAAGCTTAGCGCAAAAACTTTTTTACAACAGTGTGGCTCTTTCCTTTGTAATAATTAAATCTTTTCTCCCCATTTTCAATAAATGTTTTCCGGACGCTACTGGACACAACATCAGGAGAGGTTCTTGAGCGAAAATTAGGTTATTGTCTCTTCTATCAAAACACGCAAGAGAATACGATCATTTCAGGTTTTCATTTTGTTTGCTTCTGTTTTGTGTGTCTTCCTTGCGCTTAGCTAACTCCATTTGATAAATAAACTATCTGCATCACATGCTTGCTTTGATTAAGTAACTTTTTACAATTGTGATCTTCGCGGTTGAACTTAAGTTAAGATGATTGAAACTTGGACATTTATTGTTCTTAGTCTTGCTGATTTCAATGATGCATCGGAAATTAAGGCGCGGTCCTCTCAAGATTGCTAAACTGGAAGGTTTTCAAATTCGCCTTCTAGCTTATATATGGGTTCCACGAATTACAGATACCTCCGTTATCCTTCCACTGGCATTTGATGGAATCGTTTGATTTTTGTCCTTTTCTTGTTGCACGAAAGTACCACCCAGGAGGGGCTATTAATACTTGGGATTCAGAAAAATTATGTATTTGTCTCCTCTACCAGAGCATGAGATGATTTCTTATGAGATTTTTTTCGCTCCTAATTTGTCTGCATTCCTGTTTTGTTTGTCGCTCTTGCTGTAAAACTCCCGGTACGTTGTTTGCAAACCCTGTTTCGGGGTGCTTTCTGATTTTTCCCACCGCCACCTTACCTTTTCCAAAAGCATATGACTTATTCTGCTCATGAGAATAAAAGGCTTGTGCATCTCTAGCTAAATACTTAGGTTGCAGTTTTTACTTGACAACTATTATGTTTTAGTGGTAAGAGCCTGTTTAGACAATTCCGGTAGATAAACGATTTGAACTCATCAATGTTTCAAACTGGAGTCTATGTAAGGCAAATGAAACCAGTTATTCTCTCTTTCAGTTGATTTGCCCTAGCAATGTAATAATCAAGAAATTCTTTATGCCGGAGTTAACCTTTTAAGTTCATATCGTTATCTTTGGCCACACCCGTCCATTATGAGGCTTAGGCGAGTATTTAGTAAAGGTCATGGAAGGAAATTTTTCTCATTTGGGACCTCTGTTAGGGTGAAAAGCTAGCATTATAATTATGTTACATCTAGAGAGCGCATTTCCATGCGTTTTCATGCACCTTCCAATAGTATCTAGGAACTTTGAGCTGACTGCAGTTCGAAGTTTATAACAAAGGGAAGTTCGAAACTTAATTATGAAACACTAATTCAGCACACTTAATCTTCAGATCTCTGTTGTAATATTACAAAGCAATAACAAGGGGAATTTAAAATGATTCCCTGTGGTGAATTTTTTATGGTATACTTGTCGTTATCACGTTACGTAAGATCGTCGCGCATAATCTTAACCGCCTTACAGCCTCTGTTTTTGTTTCCGCTGCTATTTATTTCTTTATTGTGCTGGAAACTGATTTTTGTATTTCAAAAGGTGGTTAAATATTCGTTTTTTTCGATGAAACAGCCTTTAGCCCACATAGTTGCATGCTTTGACAAACTATGTAACTTAGCTTCTTGGCTTAGGCGTGGGTTAAACAAAGACAGCGAAGAAAAGGAACAATGCAGTTATTCATAAATCAAAACGAATCACTGAACCTTTGAAAACAACAGGTTTTGTGCTTATATAGTAAACCAATCGCAAGTAATTCAATAAAACATAATGAAAATTGCACGTCTTATTTTTTCCTGTCAACTTTTGGATTAGAATGAAAGAAAAATAATTGTGATGAAACAGCAATTTTTTTGGACAACTCAATTTTAATAAACTTATTTCTTATCTGTAACAGCTATATGTGAATTCACTGATGGTTAGGATTATCATTATACTTATCAATTTTTTAAAGCTGAAATCGGTTATCATAATTTATAAACGATGTTTTGGAGTAACAGGAAAAGCTAGAAGCTGCAATTGAATTGTCATCTCACTGACCTAGCCTTAAACCTTTTTTGACGACAAAACTTGTCAGAGAGTGATTGAGAGAGAAGGAAGCCGGCTGTACTATCGATAAAGCAGTCACTTGATATTGGCTGAATCTTGGTAAGAACCAAGGTAAATATTTTTTGGTTTTTGTGATATAGTTATACTAATGTGATGATTCAATAGCTATAATCCATGATCTGCAGGAGAGAGTGAATAAAGCACAAAAATGATTATCTCATTGAAAGAAACTTCTTGCGGTTTGGTAATTGAGGTTATGAAGTTAGATTTCAGTATTGACGTAAGAATAACAAAATTATTCGTTCACTTTTTATCCGTCAAAATGATGTTAGCTAAAGACATGTGCAGTCGCTAAGTTATTTGATACCGTGCTAAATTTAACGCAGTCATTAAGGTCCAAAAGAGGGAAAAACAATTATAGTGTGTCAAGCCATTTGTTAAGTCACCGACGGATTGTGAGATACCTATATACCTAGGGGTAAGAATAGTGAAAAAGTCCTAAGTTTGCGGTTAACTAATTGTTTCTTCATGACCGTCAAGGTCACTAATCATTATTTTAGGATGCCTCGCTTAAAGTTTACCGGCGTTCTCGTTGTTTGAAATTGTATAATTACTGTGGAGTTTCCGATTACTCGGGTTTTATAATGCTAATGATGTTAGCTACACACATGTGCACTTGCTGAGTTATCTAATACCCTGATAAATTTAACGCAGTCATTACGGTGCAAAAATCAAAATCAAAATGGGTAAAACTCTTTGTTGAGTCATCGACAATTCACGAGCCGGTTTGTGATATACCTACATACCTAGGAGCAAGAGTAATGGAAATGTCCTAAGTTTGCGGTCAAGTAATTGTTTCTTCCTGACCGTCAATATTAATAATCATGTTGTTGTCAAATTATGTTAGGATGTCTCGCTTAAAATTTACCGGCGTTCTCGTCGTTTGAAATTTATAACTACTATGGAGTTTCCGATTTTTCGGGTGTTATGGTGCATGCCATACACAGATCGATATGTAGAAACAAAACAAAACAAAACAAAACGCATCATTTATTTCTTCGATGGCTGTTTTGAACTAAGTTATGTTAGTCATAATAGTCATAATTATGCGTGGTTGGTAGTCTGAATCTACTGAATGAGTTAGTTAATTGAGTTCATCGCAGTTTCTTCTTGTTGCCATTATTCAAGTTTATTCTTCACCTTAAACTGTTTGATTTATTTTCACTGCGGCTGTTATTCCTTTACACGAAATAAACCTTGAGGTTACATGGATCTACCTAATAACAATAACAAACGCGAAGCAATTCTATAACTTCACACCTGTGGAGTTTTTAAGGACAGAAAATGACCTCCTTCAAAGTGCCTGATCACTGTCTCGCTGAGATTTAAAACTGAAATATTGAAATTTAAAGAACATCCGTTGGACTTTGAAAGTTAAAATCGCATCTCTTTGAGACAGAAAGCCTCCTTGCCTCTTCAGTTTGCCTGATACCACTATATACCAAAAGGATACAATTTTAAAAAGCCGGTAGTGTTTTTTAAGAGACGAAGGAAAACCAACGCTTATTTTAAAGCGATCTTCTGCTTTAATGACCATATACAACGAGGAATGGGCTTACCCAAAACTTTCAAACCATTTCTTTTACTTTCATAAAATTAGATACTCATTTCGTCTCGGTAATGCGTTCCGTTCTTGTCGCATGCAATTTATTCTCCTTTCTACGTATCTGGTATTCAGTGAAAACTAAATGTCACCTGTTAACACTCACAGTCTAAAATATCAAATAAAGAGGCAGAAAATGGCATAGGAAGGTTCTTAGCCTTTCACGAGTTGACGTTCGATTGATCCCAGAGCCATTCAACTAACATAACAGCCTTGGTCTCGACTTCGTTGAAATCAACTGCTGCATCCTCCACATGTGTTCTCAGCGCTTGTGCTTTATCGGTTTCTTCAACGCTTTCATCTGATTTGCCATCTGCAGGAAGGCTTATACGATTCGCGCGACTGCAATCAAAAGACCCCTTGTCTCTGGGAGATAACTTTGCTGGATTGTCTGTTTCATCAAAAGTGAGTTTGTCCGACTGCTTACTTGGTGGGTTAATGAAGCCTGCACACACCAACGAAGGCAAAGGATGAGCCACTTCTGTTTGCGATTCACGACCTTCCACCAAGTTTACTCTTGATAGAAAGGCGGTCGTGTGAAGTTCTGTTGTATTTTCTTTTGAGATCGGAAGGGAGAGCCTTCTGGAATCGTTCACTGCTCGTTTGATTCGTGGAAGTGAGGATTTCGTACCCGTAAGAGAAGATGATGCGTCAGTAACTTCTTCTTTAACCCACGGCTTTTCCATGCTTGAAGTTAGTCCAGTTTCCCTTCTCTCGTAATCTTTCCCTGAGTGTATCCTGTTGAGACTTGCAGCTTTCTCAAATGGAGAAATATTACATGTTACAGGGGATGTTGGTAGCGCAGGAAAACGAGCCAGCCTTGTTCTCAAATCACTGTTTGTTTCTTCAGCTGTGGCCTTTTCTTCCTCTCGAGGCTTAGGGTGAAATTTAAAGCCGTCGTTAAAGGGAAATTCAGACTCTTCTATTAAGTAATGCCTGGAGGAGCTGTAAGGCGAATCAAGAGAATGTCTTTTACCAGTTCGAAAGTTTCTTGGCAGTTCTGCAACAGAAGAAGTGTGCCTTATCCTTTCAACGGAAGTAATAATTTCCGTTAAAGACGTCTCTGGAAGCGAAGAAATACGCCGTCTAGTTCTAGGCTGAAACAGTTTTGTCTCATCCATGTTTCTTCTATCCGGCTTTCTTAATTAAAGTTCCTTGTAGGATTCTGACAGAGTAGATCCTTGTGATAATATGCAGCAGATAAAGATTGACCACCTGACTCTTATAGGAGAATGTTTTTGACAAAGGTCTAAGAGTCCTTTGTTTGGCTAGACACTGCGTTAACTTTTCTGAATGTTCAATACTTCTACACCTGTCGTCTCCCGGAAATAAGGTGGCTCTGTAATCGCCGTTGATAAACTCTTTTTGTTGCTTTGTTAGTTCCCATAGTCCAAGGTCTACTATTGACAAATGTTTCCCCTGGCCAAAAATAATGGCTAAAGAAAACAGATTCTTGAAAGCCGATCACAAGATTGCATCAAACAATGGAAACGAGTTCCATTTCCAGGAGTGCTTCTTTACCCTTGGTCAATTTTCACATATTGGAACAAATATGGTTGTTTTTGGACGCAAGTGACAGTGGAATATTAGAATTAAAACCGCATGAAAGGAAAGGTCGTTGGCCGCTTAAATTAATGGGACATTATGATCAAAATTAGACAATATGACATTTCGACGCGATTGTGTTGTGCGTATTCATTAGCAACCTTAAATGGAATTTAAAGATGCCAAAAAGTTCTTGAACTTTAGTTATAATTACCAATCGCAATTCTTTAGCTGCATAGCTGCATATATTTCCCACGCTTATCGACCACAGAGACAACTAGGCTATTGTTCAGGACAATAATATTTAAAAAAAGCATTCAATAATATTTACTCGTGACTTTACTTCAACGTCGATATTGAACTTCACTCAATTCAATACTTTTCACTATCAAATCACTTGCCTCAATAAAGTCCGAGAGTAATGGTGGTACAGGACGTCAGTTCCCGTTCTCTAAAATATCCGAATAACAATCATTCCCATATATTAGGGAGTGTTGAAATTTCCCTTTTCTGAGCAAAAAGATTGGTCAATCGAACCTTGATCTCTGTGCAAAAGCCAATTTAATTACGAGAGATTGTCCTTGTTCAGTCTACTGAAGGCGGAAACGTATGACCAATATATTTGTTTGTGTTGATTTAGTAGAAATATTCTTATTCTCTTACATGGTTTTAACTGAAGAATTATAAGAAATAAAGTGAGTATTACTGAATTATGCCCTTGCAACAACGTATTCAGAAAAGGTGTAACAACAGATTGATTCCAAAGTTTGCTCGTGATAAGGTTCATTTGCTTTTGTGTTTATTCCTCCTTGCGCATGGTCGCTTTAGGCGCAATTTGGCTATGGTTCCGGTAGAGTGACCACCCTATACGTGTCGAAAAACAAGAATGCTATCGAACAACTGTATTGTGATTCCTTCGAAAGAAAAAAATGAAGATATTTTATTTATTCAATAATGAGTTTCAGTACAAGAAAGAGAGTGTCGACACAAGCTTGGAACTTGAGTAATCTCACGCTCTTTGTTGACGTTCTTTGTTGATATTGAAATATCCTAGTGTTCAGTCCATAGTCCATGACATTTGACAAATGGTTGCACTACCAGTCTGCACCCAGGGTTTCCAAACCGAAATAAAGGAAAAATTCTGAAACAAGAAAAATTAAATTTCGCAAGTTACGCAGTGTAAAAGTTCATCAGTTCTACACTGCATCATCTCTCTATGCGTAGGACATATTTATGATTCGGGTCACTGGCGTGTATCAATTTTGCAGATCAGCAGAGCGTTTGAGTATCACGAATCTTCGTGACCATGGACAGCATTCTTCACGTCCTGTGAAATATCGATCTGTAAGGGTAGAAATGAGCTTTTTGGAAAAGAAACGATCATTAACGAGCGAAATCGCCGATGAAACTACAAAGAAAAACGGTTTTGAGGAACGGAGACTGCAAAAAAGACTTCAAGACATCGAGCGAAGCGCTTTGAAACAACAAAAGAAACGTAGCAACGAACAACTCGAATACGCTCTTGAAAACCTTTCCCTTGAAGATGTCAACGCATTCAACAGCCTCACAAGGAAGATTCTTAAATCCAGCTTTCTTCCTCCGATTAACCAAAAGCCAGCAGGTGGCTCAGGTGAAGGAAAACGTGGAAACAGGAATGAGATCTTAGCAGAAAGGCTCAGAGGCTCGAGAATGATCCATAGCTATCTTGATAAGCAGAAACAAAGATGGTTGACGAGAAGTTTGTCGGTTGACTCAGGACTCATTCCTCTTTCTGGAAATCGAACTGTGGAAGAAACGGAGTTGAAACCTGGCCCTTACTCAGCTTTTGTGAAAAGACAGCTTTCTGGCTCGCTCTCTGACGTATCCTGCCCAACAGTGTTTGCTGGCGCAGTCACCAATTTCAGTCACGTAGCTCAAGAAGGGCGCAAATTTGAGGATATAAAAAGCATTCAAAACACCCGAAGAGTTGATTTTGCTGACGATATCAAAGAGCAATTGGAAAGAACCCGGTCAAAGCCAACACTACGGAAAAGGCAATCCAACCATCACCTTTCATGTCAACCAAAAATTCAACACAGCTGCCTGAGTGATACCATTGTATACAAACTTGAAATGCGAAAAAGGGAGCGACTAAAACTGTATCAACAAAGTGGCGATTCTTGTACCTGATACTAATTACAATGCCTGAGACAGTAGGACAAGAACTGATTTAAAACATTTTTATAGATTACTTAAAAGTATATTTGCCATCGTATTTATTTCAGCGTGTTTACAAATCTAGTTTCTAAGTTATGTATTTAGCTGCTGATCTTTTTCAATCAGTTTTAAATTAATAAAGAGTACATGAACGCATATCAACACATCTCTCTCGAGTTTTTTTTTTTGAAACGCTTAAAGAGTAAATAAACCGTTGATGTTTCATTCTGTAGATTTCTCACCGAACACTAATAGTATCAGAACTTTAAGGAGGCATGTTTTTAATCCCATGTAAGATCTAGTAGTGATTCACTGCTTTTCTGACCGATGAAAATGCTCATTTTTGTCGTCATGAAAGAATTCAAAAACTTTTATTTAACTGAGCTATGTTACTTCCTGGTTGAAATCGTCTTAGAAGGGCAAACAAACACTTATCAAGAAACTCTCTAGCAATTCTTAGTGATACTTCAGGTGAAAGTGTTTTCATAATCGACCATAGAGGTCAGTGGAAATTGCCCTATTGATATTTCAAAGCGAGAACTATATATTCTGAAACCGTACCACAGATGCTGGCGATATGGGAAAGTAAAGACAAAATTGATCACTTGATAATGAGTTTGATTGATCGAAAGTGCAATTGAGAGGTATGTTGTTCCTTCCGATGCGTCACGTCCTGATCATTGTATGGTGAGCCTGTTGAATGGTGTTTTATAGATATGATGATAGCTTCCCACCGGTAATGGCGAGCGATTACATCAAGCGTGGAACTTGCTGGGAAAGCCATCCTTGAGTTTGCGGTTTTCTTGGCGGGAATAAACCCGAAGACGTTCAAAAATTGATTTCTTTTTCATTAGCAATGTTTAACTGGCGACACACTGACATACATGTCGGAAGATTTGACTTTTTGTCATTAGTTATAGAAACTATTTACAGATCTTATTTTACAGTAAAGCTATGTTACCGGCTGAGTGTGTCAGTTTTATTTTATTCTCTCTGAATTAAAGGCTGTTTAATTCAAAGCACTTTCTTTGATGTAAAAATAAATTTGATGAAAAAGAAATTACATCGACAATGGGCCAGCAAATTCATCAAGAATTCAATAAATTAAGGCGCAAAAAGCGCTTGCAACAACAAATTAAAATTAACTGAAAAAGAAAATTTTTGTGAGACTAATCTTGGAGTGTTTCGGAATGTGTTTGATAAAATATGAATGACCGCCTTCTTTATCGAATCAGTATTCACCAAAAAGCATAGGTTTACTTATAATCTTAGACAAAATCAATTGCAAGCCTCAGGGCGATGGTTTTCCGCGAGGGCAGGTTGTAGGTTATGCAAAATTATAAAAGGAAAATAAAAATTATATAGCAACTCTATCGTAATTAACGGCCCTTGAAGAGTTTAAGATTTTAAATATTCATAATCGCTTAAGTAAAGCTGATTTTCTGTCAAATCGAGGCACTCAATTGATGCCAAAGTGACATTCGAGGATCAACTAGTAAGGTACTGCCTTAATAGGCCGGGTGCACCCACACTGCAAGCTTTAAGTCGGTACCTTTGAACAGCAGATTAAAAGTTGTTTCAGCGCGATTCCAATTCTTTCCAATTTGGACGTGTGCTTCCAAAGTTAAAGTAAGTATGCTCAGAATACTGGCATTATCGTTCTTCAGATTAATAACTATAGAGGCCGAACTGACATATGGGATAAAGCCAAAGCTGTATTATGCTGCAAAATTGACACAAAAATCTGAGACGCGAACTTCAATCGAAAAATTCTCTGCCCCAAATTGAACTTGAATATGAATAAGGTAATTAAATTGATTTGTATGAGCTTTCTCAACAATTCCTTTAATCGACACAAAAGAATGTAGAGGATAACATGTTTGCAGTACTTGAAAGTTGATCCCTTCAAATATCTTCGGGATTACGAAATTCATGCTAAGAAGATCTTTTAGGGTAAAAAAAGTTGTCACAAATTAAGACAACAGCTTATGTTTTCCACCCCTCATGAAACAAATTATGATTTGAAGATCCCTCCATATTATCCTAACACTGAAATCATAAATTACACAAATGGAAATATACTCTTGCAGCAATCGTTTTTTGAGGTATAAAAGTAGATAGTATAAGATCAGTTCCATCAAATTTAGCAGAAGATTAAGTTTAAGAAAATAAGATTCCAAAACTTTTGACGTTTTAGTGTCAAGCTGGCGTCAGATTGCTGAGGTTAATCCTTTGAAGTGCAAAACGTTCTTTGGGAAAAAATTCCTTGTAATTAAAATCGTCTTTGTCTTCATCAGTTCAATTTCAAGGACGATGAGCGGAAAGGATTCAATGCCCAGGAAACAAAGTAGCAATAGTCGTATAAACAAACAAAACGCGTATCGAGTTCTTAGCCACGAACTTCAGTCACCCTCGACCGATCTTCTGCGATCGAGATGCGACGATACACAAATATTTTGTGCTCGAGAAGCCGGCGGAAGCCATTTCAGGTCGCAGTTAGAAATCGTATATTCCCTTCAAGAAAGAGATGGCTCCCTAATCAGGGACAATCAAAGGTGTCAAGAATTTTGCCCCAGTAATGGTAGAAATTTTCACGAAAGCAAATTGCCGAAGATAACCCAAGGAGATGCAGCGACGAATAAACATTTAGTAGGTGATTGGAAGGCAATAGCGACAGATAGCATAAAAAGGTCCCGTGCAAAGAGCACGAGTGTTCTGCCAGACCTATCAGGAAGTATGGAGAAGGTAGTAAAATTCAGACCTGGTACACCTCTGACAAAACAGCAAGTTGAGGACTTAAACGATAAGGTTGCCGCATCTCATGACAAATCGCATGATTTGGCCAAATGGCTTAGAGACCAACAGTAACTACAAAGGAATGAAAGTAACAATATTTTAGTATTCCCAGCAAGTTGGAATTTACCCGTTTCTCTCAAGGCTCATTGAATTGTATTTATGTCGAGTTTAAAAACTATTAATTCTTTAAGAAAAGAAAAGTATATCCCGCAGTCCTGAGGAACTAATATTTATTCCCATGATAATCACCGAACTCATTAAGGGAATGGTGAAGGTTCAAGTTCGGCTGAAACCTTCACCAGATTGGTTTGTTTTCTTTGTTTCTTCTCTCTTTTATGATTGTTTTATTTTTAAACTCAAATGAACATCAGTGCATAAGGGTTTAACCTTGTAAATATGATAGATCCATGCAGTCGTACATTGAAAAATTTTGATGTCTTTGCCGCTCACAACAAACACAATAAGTATGATACATTTTTATTTCAGTCAAACATTAAGCTAAGGGATGATTTTGTCTGATAATAGAACAGAAACTCAAGTTTGACAAGGATCAGCTCCGATCAAATCTTCTTAAAGCTTATTCATTTAACACGTATTATACAGTTGTCCATTGAATGGATACTAATAGTTAACTTAAGTGATTAAACAAACTTTGGGATTGTGCTAGTGTTTTGGATCCCTCTTTTGTTAGAAGGGAAAAAACCCCAGGGAGAAGAGGCCGCATCATGAGATCTTAGTTAATCATACTGTAGCTATTTCAAGGTATTACAACTTTGCTTTTCTACGGTTCATCATACAAAAATGAACAATAGTAAATGAACAAAGTGTGACATCGGCTTGACGCTAGTATGACGCCAGCCAGTAGTGTTCTCCTTTCTTGTTCATCTAAGGATATTCGCTTTCCCAGTTTTCAAACGAAGAGAAGAAGAAATCATTTGAATATTTTATTTACAAATTGACATCACACTTTTGAAATCCTTGGCGGGGAAAGGGAAATTTATAGACAAGGTCACTCTGTAGGAAACACACGCGATCCAGATCGAACAGGATTGAATATTTAAATAAATGAGTTGGACTTTTAAATCGATATTATGGATCATATTATTTTCATCTGTGCTAGCTGAGTTGAATATAAACTAATGTAAGCACTGGTCGGTGGTGCTAATACATGGATTTCGTGTTTCTCTCAGCGTTCTTTGAAGCTGCTAGTTTAAGATGCATGAAGGATAATGATAAAGTTCCTTGGGCAGGGTGTGAGGTGGTGAGGTTAAAATCAAAAAGGGGAAAAAGATGCATGCATGACGCACTTATTCTTATTTTCACTCCAATATGCAGTGATCTTCGTACTTCAGGTACCAACCCTACACTTAGCCGTCCTACCAAAGCGGAATAATTTTTGTTGTGTCACGAAAGGAAGCCGCAAAGAAACAAGTGCAGAATTCAATTTGCTCTACCTAATTTGAGGGCATAAGTATTTTTTTTTCGTTTTGGGTAAATGGTCTTCTTTTCGTTGCATCGATTTTCATCCAAAGAAATTTCCTTCATATGTCTCGAGTTCTCCAGACCATTGGTGATACAGAACGCCGGCACAGAACATATGAAGGTCGTAGAATTTCACTACAACCATGCTTCTTACCACCGATATGTAACCTTTTTCCTCATCTGGGCACATCAAGCTCCAGATGAATTGAGTATGCTTCGAGTAACATCTTGTAACATTTTATCAAACAGCATGTTCAAACCACGCTATTGGCCGTCAGCAAGTTATCGATCCTACTAGGATGACGGGAAAGAATCCAACCATATCAAAACATGAAGCTTCCTACGTTGCTGTCTCTTGCTTAGATTTCGAAGATAAGAATCTTAATGCCTAACCCTTTTTTTCTTTAGATATCAACCAAAAATTGACAAGGCGCGTGAATTGATTCTTTGGTAAAGAGATCTTCATATTTCGAGGAAAGGAAATCAGCATAAAATAGTTAATTGCGTGACTGAATGACAATGCTCGATCTTCAAAGAGTAATCAACATGGGGCAAATCTAGCAATTTGCATATTTGCAGGTAAAACAGAGCCGTTAAAACTTCTTCCTGTTTTTGTAAAAATGCGCCGTATTTCGCTCGATTGAGTGGTATGTTGTTCCTTCCGGAGCGTCATTTCCTTAGCATTTCCGGAGGTTCACGAGGCTTTGTCCATTTTGGAGCCTTATTTTCCGCGCCACGGCAAGGGTTTTGTTCCGCTTTCTGTGTGCTTATTAACCAACCATGTACGATGTAAAAGAATCCTTTTTAACAGAAGATTGGAAAAACTATAGATTTAATCTGCTCTTGTTCATCGTGGAAGGGCAAAGAACTTCTTACATATACAGGTTAGTATGGTGCATCGTTTGCTCTTATTTTGACAATCAGGAACTGGAAGGGAAACTTGATTTCAAAAAATATTTTGGTGTATAGTTTTCTAAGAATATGAAAAAAGCGGAAGCATGAAGTGCAAATGTTTCTCGCTTTACAAAAGTTTAACATTCGATTTCTACATTTCGACATAGTGTGTTGAAAATGAGATATTTTCATAACTAGCCGGAAGGAGAATAGGAAGGAAAAAAGGAAGGAAGAAAAAATAAAATATACGGTCAAAAATGAGCAAAGCCAGAAATCAGACAGTTATACAAACATTTACGTATTTGCAATCCCGTCGGCTATTCTCGCAGAGAGACGAAGGCAGAACTCAAGAGAACTGTGAACGTCAAGTGTAATATCCTACAGGTGTTTTTAATGATGTTGCCCTGCAATGCATCTTAAGACGTTTTCGTGTCTTCAAAATCAAAACAATTCTGTTATAAACTTCGATCATTCTCCAATGCTTCTTAAAATTAAGCTCACAAGTATACCTTTACGCAGATTCAGTCAGGGCTGCAAATCTTTAAAATTACCAAGGATAAACGTGGCATTGCAAATTTCACGTGCACAAAATCATAAGTTAACAGAGAAGCTGCAAACTGATGAGGAGAGAAAAAAACTAAATGTTTACAATAGCTGACACCTAAAGTATACCCTTGTCATAAGCATTAAGGTAAAGGATAAAAACTTATGAACTAAATGCAAAACGTTTTGTTTTTGACTAACGTTCATGCTACATACCATGAACCTAATAAATATGCAACTTGTCAAATGGGGTAAATGACATTAATTGGTGTAAAATATGCAGGACTAGAAAGAATCAGTTTTAAGTGACAAACGTAAGCTGCAGGAGTGCGTATTGTTTACATCAAGGCTAGAGAGGTATTGTCGGTGAGTAGCTGGCTACAATTCGCATCTCAAAAAGCCCAATTCCCTTCATTAAATGAATAATTTTTGAATGTCTGCAAAAGGCTCACTAAACAATTGAAAAATCGACAAAATATGTCTGCTTCGCGATTTAATGTCTTTGATGTCTAACGACAATTAAAGCGGTGGGAAAGAACTTTTATTTCTTTATATAAGGCGAGCCAAACTGTTATTAGCTAGTATTCAGTAATTGGAAATGTCATTTATAAATTTTCTCATACTTTGGAAGAACATCACTTAAAACATTGTGCCACCTTGAATATTTTTGACGTCACTCAACCGTAGAGCGACTCAAAGGCGGCAGCATCTTTGGATAAACAGTTAGCTGAATAGTTTAACCATGATTAGGTATATAACAGGAAAGTTTGTTTTGCACGAAAGTAGAGCATCCTAAAATAAAATTACGTTATGCAAATGAATTGAAGCATGACCTTAAACAAAGTAAAGCTGGGAAGGAGGCGATAGACATGCAGATAAATAAGACTACGGAAAGCCTCTAGGCCCTACGCCAAATTTATCTGGCATTATCTCTCGAGAGCAATAGACATTCAGGTGTAGGTTGATTATTATTAGAAGACGCTGTATTAGTTTTCCCTTCAGTGATGCGGGGTTAAACAATAGCTCTGAAAAGGGTAACACTATGTAGAAAGTTCTGCTATGTATTTGTAGGATGCAAGTGCTACATGAATTTTTTACTGCGACACAAACAATAAAGGCTCTGGCTGCTCTGGCCCTTGAATCAAAGTTTTCGAGGTTATATCTCCAGAAATGCTTTTATTCATATACGCTGCTTAAACTTCGCTGAAAGCTCTAAGCTAGTGCCGCTAGCTTAAAGCTTTAAGCAAAGTAGTCATGATTTTATTCTTTTTCTTCGAAATTTTTCTTCATCTTCGGTAACAGGTTTACCTGGTTATCATTAAAGAAATATTTTACCCTTCCAAGGAAAGCTTGTGAATTTGCCTGAAGCGCTGGAGATCCAGTTTGCTTCGTCCCTCTGCATAATTTCCAGAAACAAATTCCTCAATCGATGATTTGAGCAGAATTATCAGCCCTCCATTCAAGCTTACAGAAGTAGCCTGCGATGAATGAGTTCATAAATCTAAAACAAAACTTTTTGAAACTGACAACTCGCGGTGTGGTAAAGTGGCAAGACAAACGGACGTAATCTGAGAGCTGGGACGTAAGGTTTCCAGTTAAGTTTCAAAGCCTGAGTTAGATAGTGATCTTCGGACATGAAGCCAAGCTTATAGTATTTTAAACTGATTTCTTAAGGTAAGAATTTTAGAAAGATAACTCTTACTCTTTGGTAGCTGACAAGACTGCATGTGCTCTTTGGAATTATTTGTCTACACGTCCAAAAATAACAAGTTCGCTAAAAGAAAGTCATTTAGGGATTCAGTTTGGAACGAAAGCTTTAATTTCGTCAAATATTGTTTTGTAGGTGTGTCTAAGGTGACATAATCATGATAGAGCCTTTTCCTTGTGAAATTCGATGTAACAATCTTTTAGTCTTCTTAAAGGTGTGATCGTAAATAAACAGATTTGATTGCTACAAATAATGGAAGAGTTGCAACGAAAGGCAAGAAAAGTTAAAATTAATTACACTGGGATGGAAATAAAAACAAAAAAAGAATAACAATACAGCAGATATGGAAATATATAAACTGGCATATATGCTCTAGATTGGAAATTAAAATTTGACATGTTAGGTGTAAAGGGAAACTCTACCTATGAGTGGAGCTACAAGATGTAAAGTGACTGTGTCAGGTGAGAAATATTCTTACGAGCGTTCATCTTCCATCATGCTGATTTCTGTTACATGCTAGTGTTTCGCAAAGTTTGCATTTACGAATCATGGCCGAGATTATCTCCTGCATTTTCTATAGGCTGGATGAGTTACTCTTGTTAAATAGCATTAGGCTATGTACCTGAAAGGGCTTTCCGATGAATTAAATAACTCCTTTTTTATTCTGTTATAGCTTGCGAATAATTTACTTCTAGAACTTCATTGATCAACATTACAATATCAAAACGTCGTCAGTTCACCTTCTTATCAATGTGATCCAGTGCAAAGATTTAAAAAACGAAACAACAACAAACACCTCTGGCCTGTGCACTCGGATAAGTATCTGTACAAATGAACAAACTTACAATTCTTTGAGCTTCTATCTTGAGGAATAAATGAATCAACTTATCCAAACAGATATGAGTAAAAAATTCTTTAAGCTTGAAGCTTGAAATCAGAAAAATTAAATCAGCAAGTATAGTTTAGGCTAAATAATAGATTATTTCATACCTCAAAGATGCATGCATGTGCAGTCTGAGCAAAAAAACCCATTGCGTGCTGCCTGGACTAGGTAAGTTCTTAGGAGCTTAGAATCACACTCTTCATTAAAAGATGGCTTAGACATTTTCAAGCATGTTTTATCTCTTTGTACAATTTCGATTGTTCATGTACATTGGACTACTCCTTGTGAACTTGTACATTGTTAACCTTAGACATTTTTTTGAAGGCAAAGTCATGTCTGATTGACTAGGTATCTAATGAAGTATTCAAGTTGTCAATTTGAAAACTGATAAAAAGACATCAATTGAGTTTGCTTTCAGCATTATAATCACTTCTTCGTGCTGAGGAACTCATAGTGTGCAATTTTCGCATCAAGACGGTTAAAGGCAATTTTGATAGGTAATTGATCCAATCTTTTGCGTAATTTTCATTCATAAAACGAATTTGAAAGGTATTTTAGCAGAAATAATCCATTCAGAGGGTGATCTACATTTCTGTTCAGGTGTGCTTCTGTATTTAGCTTTGCATTGTGTTTGACCATAACCCTTCCATTTCAATCTGTCTTAATAATTTAAACCTGTGTTATTTAGCCTCCAAAAGCATGGACATTTGCCCCACTTGCAAGTGGTGCAAGACATAAGGGAAATGTTTATTTTGGACAGAGGAAGTTTGATTTGTGTGAAAACGGTAGATGAAGGTCGATGAAGATGCATAAACAATATACTTAAGTTTTATTTGGGGGCGTTCTTTTAACAGTTTTTCCTTATTTGGTTCATGGGCAAACATAAGCACTCGACGGAGCGAACGTGATGTCTCTGAAAATTCAGGTGAAGATTCTCGAATGCCATAGGCTCGATACACGCAGACTATATCCGTTTATATTCAATTGTCACATCCCAGATTTAAAAAGAGTCAGGTTTGTTATGTGAGAAGAAAAAGGGCTCTTAAATATAAATTTCCTTGAGGCTGCTTCCGAGTGTCGGAAGCCTTTCAGTTATTTCGTTGGGTGGTTTATGGCGCACTTCTTACACGGATCAAAGAATGTAACTTTCTGTCACGCCGATTTGTCCATAGGGCTCGTGTGTATTTTGCTTTAACGTTTCAGAGTTTGTTATGTGTAGGCAGAAAAAGTCAATCAAGGTGTTAGATGTTATATCAGACACGCTCTTACATTAACTTTTGGATGAATACAGAGATGAGGTTCTTCCACACTGCTGGTTTTAATTACTTCTTTCCTTTAAATACATTTCTTGTCCGTTTAAAGCTGGTTGTGTACAAAGCTCTTTTCTGACAGGTTTTTTCTGACGTCGAGTTTTTAGTTAATTGAAAATGTTTCAATATCCTTTTGTTAACTGGCTAAGATAAGAAACTCGAGGCAATATTTCAAACATTCGCTTCCATGGAACTGTTATGTTTCATAACCAATGAAAGATTCCGAGTCGTAAAATTCAGTGACAACTAATTGAAGCAAATATAATGGCATTCACGATATTATAAATCCTTTAATCCTCAAATCCGATCCGGGTATTGAGAGACAAAAAAGCGGGAAAAATATTTGCCCGGAAGCTGCTAATCTCAGGTCTTGTTTCCAAACCTCAATGAATTCAATAATCTTGATGAAAGTAAAAATTTTAGCGCACGATACCCTTGAACTAGCTTTACCTCTCGGTCTGATTTCTTTGAGGCCAATAGTAGTTAAGTATTTGAAATTTTTTGTTCATTAAGCCACTGTAATAAGCTTTCCCTTTTGAAGTCGCTTGATAAATACTCTCTATTCTCTTTTTTTATGTACTCATTTAGCATTCTTCCGTGATAGTTGTCACTTAAGCCAGACATTCTCAACAATGCTCTTGAAATGTCTGTATCTGGCTGGTAAACAGCCTTTACCCTAAGTTCACCATTGTCTATCACTGGGCTGGTTTTTGTCGTTTTACTTTGTTGTAGTCTTGGAAGATGCAGGTTTTTTTCTGCGTGTCCCAAACCGACTTCGCGTTGACTTTTCAAATCAAACATTTGTGCTGAAACAAGGTTTCCTTCTGATCGTGAGCGGCTGCTTAGCTCCAAGCGTGTGCGATACCGATGGATCACGGGACTGCTTTTGCTTCCTTCGCTTAGATGCGCATGTGGCATGTGCACGTGAATTTGCGCGTTTTTACCACGTTGGCCGTCTCTTTGTCCATCTTGTTTTCTTCTTGATTTTGCCTTTACGTCTTTTCCTTGCATGGCTCTTGATTCCTTTGAACAGTTTGCTCTGTTCTCACAGAGAAACAACGAATGAAATGTTGCATTAGCAAAAACATTTGATGCGTTCTACTGTTGATATATGTCAGATGTATTTTATGAGATCAAATTAATATTCTGTCTTTCAAACCATAATTGTTCTGTCTTCTTAGAGTAGAATATTTGCCTTGTCAAGAAACGTTTGCATTTTATCCTAAAAAAAAAAAAATAACTACACGATGTTTATGAAGGCAAACAAACAAAGCCAATACAGATGTTCTTTAAAGAAGAAGATGCTCCGTAAAAGTAACACCAAAAATCTGAACGCACAGTATCTATCTCCTCTAGGCAAAAAATAAAGAAATGAATATATGAATAAATCGTTTTCATTGAATGAGGGTCTCAGTGGGGTGATAGCTTTCACGGCTATTGGTTAACTTCACTGAGACCCTCTAAAGTTAGTCAACGGCATAGCATTTTCCTGTTATATCAGTGATTCCCTTACCAGTTTACTTCAAATACCAGCCTCTTTCACGCTTATTGATTAATAGAAAACGATTTCTTTTTCCGAAGCAATGCTCGATTGATTCAATGATCGATCTTCAATGACTCATCGATGTTTGTTGAGATTTTCAAGTAAAGCAGAAGTTTCCCTTGTAAATAACACTAGAGAGGGCACTTTGTAATCTTGGCAAGTTTAATGCAAAAACAGGGAAGTGCGTATTAGACACTCTGAGAAAAACAGGTGATAGCTGCACGTAATAATATTAAAAGACATGACATGGCAGTTTTAGTTGCCCTCTGGCTACTGATTAATTTGTGATATTTGCTTTAAAACACCGAACAAAGCTGTCGTTATTAGCCATTCATTCAACTTTTCGCTTTTTATGCAACGGTTAAGGCAAAAACCGTGTTTTCCCGCAAATTTATACAAAATTTCTTTTAACACAACAATGAACTAAGATAAATTTTCCAGAATATTGCTGGGATGGATCGCTATCACAAAATCAATTCGTTATTGATCTTTCTCTGCAAGGTAAGAAAAGTCGTAGCTAGATTACGCCCAAGAACAGAAATATGGCTTTCAGTGATCACTATAATTTCCTATCTCAGTTTTTGTACTGTTGGAAAGATAATGCTCAGGAATTGAACTAAGATGCCTACTTTACCACCCACGTTAAAAAAAATAATACATTCGCCGGGCAATGAGTGACACCTGCCTAAATGGCCCGAAGTATTGAATAGGAAAGACAGACAAATATAAATCGAAATAGCTACGATTGTATATCACCACACGAAGTAAACGAAGTAAACGCAAAATAGGTTAATCAAACCTGGAAATGTCTTCAAAGTTGGAAATCCGGTATTCTGAATTCTTACCGTGGAAGTTCTGGAAAGATCGCCAGTAGTTAGTTAGAGTTTAACAGTTAGATATGAATTTTAGCTGACGTGGCGTAACTAATGTAAAACTATATTGACCCCTTTCAAATAAGTCACTGTATCGTAAAAGAGCCATTTTCTCTTAATCGTTTCTTTAAAGAACTATAAAATACTTTCGTTCAATTTCATGCTCTTTTCTTTTCTTAGTATGACGCGGCGTTTTCATACCTGCCGTAATATGGTGCAAGAGTTCCAAACATTCTTTTTTTGTTTATTTCTTTGTTTTTTCTCAATTTTGTTCGATTGATCAAGCTTTTACAAACATTAGAAGAAAAAAGTAAGTTGAATGGGTATAGAGAGATACAAGCTACGATTAGCCACCTATAATTAGAGAAAGGGCTTATATTTATAGGCCCATTTACTGCTAAAATGTGGTCATATTTTTAATAGACATATTGTCTTTCTGTCCAAATTTTTTGGCTGACACTGCACTTCAATGTAAGGTTCCTATGATACAAGGTTACATAATGTAGTTACGGTGAGAAAAAGAAAAAAAAATCTACTGGACCACAGAAAAAAAAATCTACTGGACTTTGAAACATACATATATATATATTTTTAAAGAATCAAAGGTCAGGTGTGCGACCAGACATTTTCTTCGTCGAACTGAGCCAAATGAGCATTCTAAAAGAAATACGACTGAAAAGCTCTGGCCGCTTTTTATGCATCTCGCTTTTGAGAGGAAAATAATTTTCTTATCCTTCCTGTTGAGCTGATCATTTTTCCGGCTTAAAAGAAACAAAACAAGGTATATCCATCCTGTGAAAGTCTATTCGCTCATCCTGGTAAACTGTCCGGTGATTGCATTTACCCACACTACTGATAAAAAGAAAACAAATTTTCGCGTGAATACATGGTCTGGTACATTAGGTGCTTTAACTAATTGAGGAATTTTAATAGCCGGGTCTGAATCTTTTCCTTTCGCCGGAAACCCAATAAAAATAACTCCATGATTATCAGACACTACTGCATTAATTAGACGAAATGCGAGCGTTGTAACGTCTAGCATTACAGTCATCGTGTCTCTGAATTGACAGTGACCTTGACATTTTCAAGGATATCAAGAATTCTTTGATGTGGAAAAGGCTCTTCCATTCACTCTTCAGCATTTTCTGCCTTTACTTTCATCTGCGAAAATGAATTTTCATTTTTACGATTCCTCGTAGCTGGTACAGAAATGATACAAAAAAAAATTGTTTGTGCCAAGCATTCGGTCACTCAGCTAAACAAAATCGTCCTTGAATATACCCAATCAGTTGAGTTTCACGAGAAGGCTTTAAATGAACAGGTTTTTCACGTGAAACAAATCAAGTTTACATGTACCTCCCGTGAGGAGCGCGTCACTGGAACTAGCCTCACGCGTGCAAGCTTTAATGATCGGCGATCATTTGAGTTTCACGAGACTCAAACTAGTATGTGCTATCCCACAATAAGTGGGTTTATATTCACGTGAAACAAATTTGGGCAAGTTGCTTCTTGCTTCGCAGGACTTTTATCAAGGTATCGTCGTATTTGTATGTTATATTCTGGATCAAGATTTGTAAATCTGTGAACTTGTGTTTAAAGATAACTAGTTTAAGATTTTTTACCGCATTTATTCCTCTTTAAACTTTCGAATCTTTAGCTTTCTTGTATCATCTTATCATCATGTGACAGACTTCGATTCTACATGTATAACCCTTATAAATAATGTTTTATACTTCTAGTTCGCAATAATCGAACACATGGCTGTTGCAAACAGTGTGATTCCTGCCTAAAATTAGGAGCAAAACGTCTACCATTTTCAATTGACCGCAGGGAGTTTTGAAATAGTTGCCAAAGACAAGAACAAAATAATGAAACATCACACAGAATCCAAGATTATCGTTTTGTACATATTTTGAAACATTATTTATGTACTATTTTGCATGATTTTTGAATTTCGATTCCAGAATTCATGATAACAAGAAGGAATTGAGGGTGTGCAAAAATCTATGATTTTATCTTTCATATCTTTTTAAGAATTTTCGTTTGTTCAAGATGAAAGCATTACCAGTCAAATAACTGGTTATCAGGAGTGTTTACGCTCCAACGCTTGAGTCATTTTAAGCAACAGCTCAATAATAAACTGACGCATCTGCCTCATCTAAATTAAACACACTGTTTACAATGAACGGAGTCATTAACACCAGGGTGAAGAATATATTCAAATGGAAGTAACAATAACAAATTTTGCCCTATGTTTTTGTAATACTTTCTTCACTGATTCACTGACGCATTGTTTAATTCTTAGAACGAAAACATATCCTGTCGATGTTTTTCTTCTTATAGACTACTTTGACGACGGATTACAGCTCTAAAGGTAAGATTTAAAGTATTAGAATAGTTACAATATAGAAATATTAAGTCTCGCCTTCGCCACGAATGCAAAATTGAGAGTTTTCCAAATTTTTATTTTATTTTTTTTATTTTTTTCTCTTTTGTTTTTCTCTTTCTTTTCTTCTCTTTTTCGTCGCCACTCGATTTCTGTTTTATAAGTGCCAAGCACAACAGTACAATACTTTAGGATATCTGGGAAATCAAAATGTCCATTATAGGATTGAAGTCTTTCCGAGTGCCCGACATTGTAACATATCACAGTCGCACAGATTGTTCTGGTAATTCTTATAAATGTTTTGGTCAGACATTCTTCGCGGTAAATCGTTGAATATCAAATTATACATGTAATCCCATGTAATCTATCAAAAGGGTCGCGTTTTAAAAGTCAGAATCTTCGATTTTATATGCATATTTACAAAGATTACGAGTCAAAAAGAAGATTAGCATAGAGGACATTTTAAAGTCTTATTTTTCATTGCTAATGATGATTTGGTTCTTGATACGTAGCAACCTTACAACTAGATCACTATGTTAAAAATACCTATCATAGGGCAAATGCTATCTTCGATCAATTTCTGGCAAAAGTCAGGTTCTTTCGTGCTTTACTCCTATTTTTTATATTTTTTGCACAAAGCAGATTATTTATTCATAAAGTTCTGATCTCCAGCAGCAGATGTTTAAAAATAGTCTAAAATGGAAGGTATAATCCTCAAGTTTTAATTCTATCTTTTCCTTTGGAATCACTTCGACAAATTAGAATCCCAGCAAGGGTGCGTTGAGGTATTCTTGTATCCTGATTGTGGATAAATCCACAATCTTCCACCTAACAATACAATAAACAACCTTGTTGTGTCCCTGGATGTCAGAATGCAAGTCACTTCGATGTGAATTTCATATATCAGTATTAGAGAGGTGTCAGATTGTAAGCATTTCCCCTAAGTGGTCAGTAATCCTTTTTGAAGGTCTTAAAGTCATGCACGATTAATCAAGTGAAAAATCGATATGTCCGGTTTAGTTGAAGTTCAAACGGCATTAACTACCCCTTGATAATGTGTCCTCTATTTTATTGTTCAAAGATACATGACCGTTGTTTCACTACCAAGTCCGCACTAGAACCTATTTAGAGGAACGTCTTGCAATTGTGCGAAGTGCTTCACTGAAAGTCATTCGTTCTTCATTCCATAGTTCATAATTAAAGTGATATATCATGTCTCTGAACGGATCGAACGTGAAAGAGGAGGAAGATACGAAGTTCACAAAACTCTTCGTTGGAGGAATTCCTTATAATACAGCGGACGGAACTTTAAGGGAGTACTTCGAACAGTTTGATGACATTGTGGAAGCTGTAATCATCCGTGAAAGAAACAGTCAGAGATCCAAAGGATACGGATTTGTAAGTGATCTTATAGAAACCATATTTTAAGTTGAGTGACAAAATTAGGCTGTGGAATGTAATAATTTTATCGGAGAGTTTGTCCGTGAGGGTATGTGGGTCACTAGGTCACGAGGAAAATTCTTTAGCCAGATACCGATTCTCTGCCACTGCCAACTGTATGTGATAGACTTATTTACTACATCAGCGACGTTAATGCACTGATATTTAACCTGCTTCTGTAAAGCATCAGTATTATTTCCATGATGGGAAAATACATGATAAAATTATATCTGCGTGAAAGATGTGTTCGCAATATACATTTTTAAATCTTTTTCTCGTTCAAAGGTTACTATGGCCACTAAAGAGGGAGCCAAAAGAGCATGCGTCAACAAAAGGCCAATGATCGACGGTAGGCGAGCCAATGTCGACCTGGCGTATCTTGGTGCAAAACCCAAACCTACTAAAATGCCTCAAACAGATGATGCTGCCAGCCCAGAAACTAACGGTGTTCCTGCCTCGCCTACAAACTCTGAAGCTGCTACAGACAGTGGAGCAGAATGGGCTCCCGAAGAGTTCAGTCCTAAGTTCAAGAACCCTCAAGGTTACAATGTTGGCTTTAAGTATGACACAGGACATCCATCTCCTCCTATACCGATAATGATCCATCCAGCAGAATTCAAGCCACCAAACGTCAGCAGCATGCAGACCTACAATTCCAATATGCCGATGATGAACAACGTGGCGTATTACGCAGGAAGTATTCCACCCTACTCCTCACCAACCAATGCAGGCTTTGACCCCAAGTTCATTGATCCCTCCACCGTTAGTTTAGTAACCTATGTCCCTCAAGTGCCTGTGACATCTGCTCAACAAAACTCCCAGAGTCTTAATGTGCAATGTCTGCCACAGTACAACCATGTTCCACAACCACTATCAACGACGAAGCTGATCCCAAACCCCCGCTATGTCTACCCCATGCCAGTGTGGTATGTGGATCAGGGCAGGATACCTGGTGGGCAGGTCAGTTTTGAACCTGTGAGTAACTACTCCCAGATACCTTTCAACTCCAACTCTGTGGATGGAAGCAACACCTTTTCCACTTGCAAAATGTATCCCATCACAACTTATTTCTGACACGTTTTACTTGAATTAACATACCTTATGAAGGAAATTTGCGTTTTCTACAAGTTATCATGGACTCAGTATATAGTCAGCCTGTGAACAGATAATCATCGCAACAGGTTTTTTAATTATAATAGTTATTTTCATAAATTATTTTCTGATTGTCAAATCTGACGCACCTAAAGTAATTTTTACACCTGCTCCTATATGCATGAAGCAATAACTTTTTTCCTTATCTGGGCATACACTGAGATATGTTACGCCAATAACTGTAGAAAGAAACTGCCTCAATGTACATCAGTGCGATATAGCCATGTAAATTGCTAAATAAAATTAAATCAACCAAAACCAAGTAAACGCTGTTTTAAAGCAGCCTCATTTAGGATAAGTTAATTAAGGTATAAATACGTCACTTGAACCAGCTCAAGCTATCGAGAAAGTACCTTCGTGACGATGTATTGTATCAGTACATGTAAGAACTTTAAACGATCATTGACAAGAGTAATTGTACCGATAAGTTTATACGCAGGCGTATCAACTAAATGAAATTACGGATGTTATTATAAACACTTTAGTTATGCTGTAGATATCATAGAAACATTCACACTTTTGTAATGTACCGAGGACTAGATTTCATTCACAGTAATTGAATAGGTAAATTCAGATTTAATTGAAATCGCCTGTTAGTTCGATTGAAACATCGGAAATAACTCAGTCAAATCCATCCGTTTATTTTAGAATAAAATTTCTACTGTTTTGTCTTTGCAACAAGCTTTTATGTCATGTTAGTCTTGTGTTAGAGGATATGTCATGTTGGCGTACATTGAGAAACAAAGGTTTCCTTTTTTCTTTCGCTTCACATTTTCAACGTGCAGTTAGTGAAGGCGAATTAGCCAATGTAGCTGACGTCTTAGCCGGCCAATTTATTGCGACAGAAGGCAACACTCGAAAGAACATCTTTTCCATATTCGCTTCAGTGGCCAATTTGCCTTAAATTATCAACGATGCATGACAATCAACTAAATCAAAGATGCATCTATCCATAAACCGTTGTAGACATGAACCAAATCAACGGCAACATAATCAAATTGAACGAACATTTTTACTACTGTGTATCCCTAGCATTCTGTAGTATGGTTTCGTACGCTGATGCTTCAAGACATTTTTTGAGATACATCAGCTACGCGTCAGAAAAGAGGCCTGAACTACGATTATTCTCTTTCATGAAAATAAAACAAAGACGGTCCTTACCTTTAGCCTTATGATGCTTCAACACGTTGTTCCATCCAGAATACGTCGATCTTCGTGAGGTCGTGTTCACTTTTCACATAGAGAGATGTGACGGCTGCAAGCCTGATCAAATCAACCTCTTGACCGCAGGAACTGATTACTATAATGGGTGACGCAATTTATGTGACGATGTCAGTTAGCAAGTGAATGTCACAAACTACTACATCAATCATTTTTTCGTTCTTCATCTTATTTATAGCCCTCATGATTTATCGGACAAGCGTTCGCCTCAGCCTGAGTAAATACAAAACTTTACTTCGAAGAAATCTTTGCAATGAGTGATTTACGCAAGATTCAAAATTATTTTCATTTTTTTTTTTGCACATCTCGTAGAGCTAGATCACGCAATGATTTGTTACGTTTGTATGTAACACTTTAATCGTTAACAACGTCATTATTATTATTGTTATTATTATTATTATTATTATTATTATTATTATTATTATTATTATTATTATTATGAATGTTTCATCGAGTCTATCTGTATTAACCTTCGAATACGTCCAGGTTTAGTGTTTTGAAATTATTCTTTTTATTTAAAGAAAGTTCATAACATGTCCAAACAGCAGCAGCGGCGGCGATACAAAAAACATTATTTTTAGTGATTCGATTCAAAATAATAGTCACGTTCGTGTATTCACGCGGTAAGATAAATAATGGCATTTCCTTCACGTCATCTGCGTGACGTCAATAAACTAAGCGAACGTTTCAGAACGTAAGGAAACTAAAAATGAAATAAAATAAATAATGATAAAGACGTGTGTTGGAGAATATCACCGGCAACTTATCCTATTATGTTAATTTCTCTATCTGACTATTTATTTAATATTTAATAGACGTCGCCCTTTGTCTGAAAAATATCCACGATATTTGTTTAGCCTGTAAAGATTCCAAGTTATGGTATTCCTCAGTCTTCATCTGCGCGGCACAAAAAATCGTTAGTTTGGACAAAAAGAACAGAGTGCAAATAGGGGAGACAAAAGAACATTGAGTACATGAAGGAATAGCTAGGCTAAAAGGAATCATAGGCAACAGGCTTAAAAAATGTAAACCATCGAGCTTGTTTGTGATAATGTTATACTCTAATATAATGTGACTGTCAGCTCTCTAAAACTTGGAAAAGAATGAACTCGACCGACGTATTAATTGCCCTTAATATAATTCAGTTTGGGCAAAACAAATTAACTGAAACATGGAAAATTGCTGATACATTTTTCAGGTTTTCAGATTGGACTCGAGGTTATAATGATGTATTTGCGGGGGAAAAAAATCTTTAGAAAAAAAGCTCTCTTTGTTAAAAGTAGTTTAACGCTTGCAAATACGCTGTGCTTTCTAATTTTTAAAACGGTTTACAGTTAGAGGTCTTATGATAACAATGTTCGGTCACGGTTCTCTTGTACGAATTCTTCATTATGCATAAGATATAATAGTTCATCAGGAGTATGATTAAGGATCAGCCTAAAGGAAGAGGATCTTATTAGCCTCAAAAATTACGTGTTCCTTAGGATTCGTGGGACGTATCCGTTTCTCTTACGAACAGAGCTGAAGCATTGCATGGTTTCGACCCGCTTATATAACCACTGACGTAATCATAGGTCTGACGTCGTCACCAGATAGGTGTAGATCCGGTCAGTTTTTATTGTATCAAGTACAGAACACTAAAAGAACCTACAAATGATATACTCAATAGGGAATAGAATAATGAGGCAAATGTAGTTTGACGTGAAAGAAACGACAGCAGCTAACCAGATGATATGAATGAAGTACAGAGGAAAGCGAGAGCGAGGTACTTTGAACAAGAAATTTGGAATAATTTGTCGAAGCAGAACTCTTTTGAGGACCGCCGATTAAACCTAAAACGCAACAAGCTGGGAAAGGACGAGAACATCGCGGTGAAATCATGGAATCAGGAACAATTGCTTATGTTGAGGAGAAATAAGAAACTGCATGAACTCTTGAATGGTTCACATGAACATTTTCCTCAAAAAAGCAACCAGCTTATTCCACCTTCAACCCATGTAAGTCTTCCATCGTTAGGCGCACAACAAAGACCTCGATCAACATCTTCAAGTGCCCAGGGGAGTACTGATTTTTCATCACGATCTAAGGAGCCAGCTCGACCGAGATCACACACTGAGCAGATGTTGTCAGCAAAAACAGAACATTCCGTCAGAAAACAGTCAGCTCAAGAAGAAATCAGCTTACCCTCAGTTTCTGCAACGAAAGTTCGACGCACTACGCATTCCGCTTTTTTGCAAAATACCAGCTTATCAAGTAGTGAACCCTTTATGCAAAGAAAAACAAGCTGGACAAGACCATCGACACAAATTCATCGGAGGTATGACATCACTTCTTTATACGATTAAATTCGGTCCATGTTTTTATATCAAGGAGATTAAACGCTCCAGGAATCCGTCTGGTAGATGAACCTATATCAGCTCGAATGTTTTATGGTAAAGATTACTATCAGAGCAGTCATGAATGAAACGGAAAAACACAGATATCCTTTTAAGAGCGGAATGCAGGCTGAGATATTGGACCCTGTAAAAAATATTAATGAAACAATGAAGTAACATAATTATCATCATTAAGAGAAATAACTACATCCCAGAAGAAGAGGAGAAACATATTTAAGAGCTGGAAAAAGCGAACTTCTGATCAATGTAGGACTTACACTGCAACTTTAATCCTATTAAAAATTGATTAATGAATGAAAGAGACAAAACAGTTGATTATAAATGTCGACTAAAACGAAAGTTTTAGATCTTCAATGAGCTTGAATTATAAGAGTTAAGGCTACTTGGGCCTGATCATTTTACTTGTTAAGTAATATACTCCAGTCTTACGGACCATGGAGATACAACTCCATCCACGTTTACTAAGCTAATTCTGGTGATTGCAACAGTTAAACTAAACATTATTTCGTAAGTTCCGCTTATCATGATAATTTATTTGTTCATCTCTCGAGGCGCTTTTTTTCCTTGCTTTATTTGTTTTGTTTTGTTTTTTGTCCCAAGGTTTTCTTTTGTCAATTTTGTTCTGCCTTCTGTTCTTCTTCGTCTTCTTCGTCATCCTCTCACTGGTTTGATTGCGTGAGAGGGCAACTGAACTGCGGAGTTTGTTCAAACTTTCAGCCTAAATTTTCCACGTTTATTCCCATTCCAGGCTGATTTCCACTAGCCTTTTGTCAAACTTACTTCTTCTTGGTTAAAATACTACATCTAATAGTCGGTTTCCTTAAATCTTATGATCGTGAAATCGTATGATGAAACGTTTGGTAGGAAGGTTTTCAAACTTTTATAATATTTTGTTCAAGCTTTTAATCCTCCCATTTAATTAACACGAGAAGACTTCCAGAGTTTTGTTTCAATCAAATGGAAGTCACTTATTTGCATGTTCAATTTGTCTGTAAAGGAAATAAGCGCAAATTAATTAGTTCGAAGCGATTCCACAGAGGTCGAAAATCGCAACTACTGCAAAATGGTGCTTGGTTGAGTCATGAACCTTATGCGTATGTACATCCTTTCAAAGCAATGATAATCCTGTCACTTTATCTTCTCCCGTCGGAGGTATCCCAAATTCATCAGCAGTTAAACTCTTATCATTCACGCAATTATCCGCGTACGGCTTGACCCAATTTATATCTTTCTACAACAAATAAATAGAGGATATTTAAATAGATGCATAATAATAATAATAATAATAATAATAATAATATTAATAATAATGGTATTGGTATTAAAAGCCTCTCTGCGTTCTATTTAGCGCATAAAAATTTTAATGATAAAAGTAGTAAGAAAGCACCCCCATGCCTGTCTTGTGTCTTGCGGTTTTGTGCACTTTTAGGTGTCAAGCGTGAGATCGAGACAGGTTTAGAGTGAGGATTGTTGAAGGCGTACACAAAGCTGTGAATTACTCAGACTACCTGTCCTGTGAGGTTTTGATACTAAATCAATTAAACGATTCGCTAGGATTTATATCTAAAGCGTGATAATTAATACACGTATAGTCTCTCTGTGATTATAATTACCTAAATATGAAGTAGTAGATATACGTTACGTTGACAAAATAAAAATAATCTGCGTTGAACGTGACCTACATAGCAGAAGAAAGCAACCCCTATTAAATATCGGCGGGCTAGTTCCTCGAAAACTGAAAAGGAAAAGCACAGAACTGGTCTTCTAACATATCCGCATTGCTTGTATTTCCTGGTTTCTTCGAGTGAAGATGCCCGCCGCTTGAACGAGTTTTGAAACCGCATTTGAAATCATGTTGGAAACATGGTATATTTTCGAGAGCTAAATATGGCTGATTGACACCGACACAATTTTTTTTTGTTTTATGTTCAGGAGAATTCAGAAACAAAAAAAAGCTATCAATCATTTTGTTTTATCTAATGCCAGAATGAAACAGTAGTTCACTTTGTCCATTTATTAAGGAGATCATCGAAGACGAGATTATAGTTTATATTCTCTTGCCGAATACGAAAAGAAAAGTTCCTGTAGGATGCATGACACTTTTAGATAAACGTATTAAAAATACAGCCATAAAATTTAAAATCGAAGATTCCAGATGTTTCCATATAGCTTCCCTCATGAATTGAGAGTAAATTAACTTGGCCTTCTTTTGATTAAATGCAAGGCCATGTAATACGTAATACTGTAAATTTCTAAATTTAAGGCCCCTTAAGTTCTTACCACAAATGAACACCATTCGCTTCAAACCTGTGCCTAAGTCCTCCTCCCCTAGAGGTCGATCGGCCCACAAACCATAGTCACCAAACGTTAGCCGGGTTTGATATTTAAACCAATGGTTTTCGCGCATAGTCATAAAGTATGTACGTGTGTGTTAGCATGTTCACATGGCAACCCATCGACATATTACTTCCTGAAACATTCGGATCAGTCGGTCATCCAAGTGTAAAAGGAGTTTTCACGTACAGACTTTACATCACCCTGTCGCGCGTGCAAATACACACGCTCGGTCTTTCCCATAAAGATTTAAACACCTTATCTAACAAAAACATGAATTCCTATCACAGCGTAATCGGCTTTTCAGTAAAATTGAAAGACGCCGATGTCTTCTACAACAGTGGGCAGTTGAAGAAACGTGTTCCTTAAGATCATCCCCTAACATGCACGTTTTTTTGCTTTAATCTGGCGCAGCTTAGAGCATTAAACCGTGGAATAAAAGAAAAGAATCACTCAGTCGTTAAAGCATCAGATTTCATGGCATGATTTCTTTTCAATTGCGCCATGATAATCGAACAATGCGCACAAATCAACGATTCTGTGATTCGCGCATTTAACAATAAATGTTTGACTGAGTGACAAAGTCTTTCTATTTTAATCGTAATTATTTCCTTTGATCAAACACCATGTCGTGACCTCTGCATTAAGACTGACATCCATGTGAAGTTCCATCACATTGCAACTGATTTCACAGCAAACACATCCGTGAATTTGATACCGGCACAAGTTCCGTGGAAGCTTAGACGTTGTAGTTTTAAAGGAACAATGAGGACTGTAAGGAAGGCCACTCCAATTCATCAGTCTTCCCAACTCGAAGAACTACCAAATCCTAATATTATGCTACCGAGACGATCGTCATCTTCATCGCATCTACCTTCATTGCGTGAGAGATCTTCGGATTGTAACGTGCCGTCAAGAATTACAACACCTCGTGCCTTTTCAGACACTGAACAGGGAAAAACCGAAATAATAGCACTGGTGGGATTGCCTTCACATCCAAGACGAGGGAAGTTGTTCAAATCGGCCTTAGAGAAAAGAAGCTCCCACGAAAACTCTTGGCTACCAAATCTTATTAAAAGAGACTTGAAAGAGAATGTCCAACTACTGCCGGCACCTTCATCTGAATGGGTAGAGAGAGTACATCACCCACAACACTACGAACTTACTAGAACAATTTCACATCCAGTCATTTTTAACGATGGAAAATTTTCTCTCGTCACAAAAATACAAAACGATACGTGCTCTAACAGTTTGCCTCAACTCAACAACGGAGAGACTCCACGCAAAGGAACCGAAGAAAAACATTCAGCTGACCTCAGAAGACATATCGAAAAAGAGGAGTTGGACTATGATTTATTCACGACTAAAGCTGTAATTTTGGAGCGCTTTTTAAACAGTCAGAGTTAGGTATATACACATATGTATGTATGTGTATGATCAGTAAAGTATAAATTATTAAGGACACGAAATTAGCCTGGTTGTCATTTATTTCAAGTGACAACAAATAATTCCGGGGTTAGAAGACAAGATCGCGACTGAAAGTTAAAGAATTATAAACTAAAGAAAAAGAAAGACTGCAAGGAAGGCTTTACACGCGTTAAGGTATTTAATATTTTGCTATCAATAAGATAATACTTGATCTATTAAAAAAGGGTGGTTTATAGTTATAAATTAAATAACTCAATTCTCTTATCGAAAATGATTTGACATGATGTAAAATATTAAAGTGTGAAAGTATTTGTATGATTTGAAATTGAAGTGAGAAAGCTATTCTTAAATATTGGGATGGATATTCTAATAAATGTTCAGAACTATGAAAATATTTTGTTTTGTTGTTAACTTGAAACCTATTGGGTTTTCCTATTTTGTCGGTTCGCGTTTGTCCATATATTCGAGTCAAATCAAAGTTTTTTATAGGGTTAGCTTCGGTTTAGATGGAAACCGGTTGGTTCTCGGAATAAGACAAGTTTAGAAAGATACCGTTCAGATGGATCAAACAAACAAACAAAAAAACAGAAAAGGAAACAACACTTTAAAGTTCAAATGGATCTCGACGCTGTCTAAAGTTCGCTTTTAATTGATATTTATTGAACCACTGTCTAATTTGGAAAACGAGTGATCCATTTCGTGACCTTGCAGTCACGTTCATGAAAGATGGAAAATTATTTTTAACTCGGGGGGGGGGGGGGGGGGGGTTTAAATTAAAATTCTTATAGTGTGTCTCTTTCATTTCATCAATACTCATCAAAAGAATATATCAATCGTAACGAGTATCTACGGGTATTTTAAAGGAATTCGTTATCTGGAGTGACAGAATGTCGGACATTTGTGTCATCTATCATTTTGCATATTTTGGAGTTGAAATAAATCAGCGCTAGACAAAGTCTTTAACTGACGGGCTTGTTTTTCTTTCAACAGTTAGGTGTTATCTACCGACCTTTAGGTCTCGATAATTCGTAGATAGTAGTAGATTACCTGCAACTTTGCACGTTTTTCGGTTGAGTACGTGCTCCAGTTTTCGTTCTAGCAAGGCAAAGGTCATCTCATAACAATGCCGGCATAGCGAATTGTATATCTGTGAATTTCTCTCCAAAACAATTATTTGTTAAACAAACAAATGTCTGGTTTCGTTCACCACAAAGGGTTGCCCGCATTCCATAAAGTTAAGTGTGATAAGAAAATTTTTAATTGGACCCGTTGTTTAACTTAGTGTCTTATCTTATCTAGCTTTAAATTAAGACCATATCGCTTTTGAGTTTTTTTTTCTTTCTTTCGTCCATGTTTGGTGTCTCTTAAACGTTTGAAGGAATTTCAAACAATTATCAGTATTTTTTAATTCACATTATTTTCATTTTTATTAGCTTAAAGGTTTTCGCGATTTCTAGTCATTATCCGTTCCTTAAATCCAATCAAACAATATAAGAAACGAAACAAGAAGGAATAAAATCAATTTCCTTCCGATCCAAGGCACTGAATCAATCTTCTGCTTTTTTTAGTTTTGTGCAGATCGAATCAGTAGCCGGTGCACGACGCTATTTTTTTATCTTTATGTGTAAATGATTAAGAAATTAGGAAATTGGACCCAAAAGTCGGAACTAACATGAACATTTTGAGGTTATTCTTTAGCACGGCAGTTGTCCTGACTCATCATTTTGAACGCGTGGTTGACGTCAGTCAGTAACATAATCGTGAATCCCCGACCCACTTGTGGTTGCTCAAATGTCGATATTTAAAAATGGTCGAAGAATTTTAAATGAATTTCTTTTATCAGAGTAAGGTTAGAGTGTTTGTGGATATAAATACGATAAAATTATTTATGAAGTACTTCAAAAGGAGTTTTTAATTTACTCAGGTCAAATTCATAACACTTTGCGATGGTCGAGGCACCTGCTGAGCGTTAAATTAATACTTCATTTTCTACTCCACTGTTTAATTATAAGACATAACAAAAACAACATTCTAATCATGCCTTTTAGCACCGGCATATTTTTCCCCTTTTCTTTAAAAACCGTATCTCTTTCTCTCTCTGTCTAATATGCTCGCTTCATGATCATGAGCCATTTCGAAATATATGCATACAAATCAAATTTCTGTCCTTCAAAAATCAAGATACCATGACAGTGTTTACCACAAGTTTCCTTAATTTTGAGTGTATTAAGTTATATCATGGTTATCATTTTTACGAGGAAATAGTTTATCAGAGTGGTCGAGATCTTATGGAAAAAGTAAACAGAATTAAGCGTTTTTCCCGGTAGCAGAAGTGGAATCATGTTTGATCTTATTAAAAGAAAGATTCAGTTCATTGTTATTTTAAAATTACCTTGTCGTGTCAGCATGTGAGCATTTCGCAATTGTTTCATTTAACTGTCGTCCTACGCAACAAAGAGACCACTTTTATACGGTCACGATCGGTCAATGATATTGCCAACAAGCGTTAAATGGACTATAGCTTCGGTTGCTTTGCTAGAAATGGCCAAATTGATCGATTTAGAAGTATCTACCTCTTTTGAAATAGTATCAGTGATGATAATAATGATAGTTTTAATGATAATAGTAAAATACATCTAAAGTGCTTCCTTTGTTTTTATTGTCGTCTTCTCACTGAATGACGATCTTTTCTAAAATATTCACTTAAAGAAAAGAATTATGATCATTTGCGTGTACGAGATTGTTCACTGACTTGCGTTATTTCCTTTCTCCGGAAAGGGAGGTACAACCTAATGATTCTTTCCGAGTCAGAATAATACTAAATGTTACATTTATCCCTTGTCATGAGCAGTTCCGTATACACTCTATTTTCCACATAAAGCAAAACTTAATATATCCATAAGCTATTTTCCGACACTATGTACGCTTGAAGCTTCCAAGGCCGGCATTTTCGGCGTCTTGGTTTGAATCGTATGAACTGGAAAACAGAGGAGAGCTATCCGTGTGCTCAAATCCCCAGTTTTTGAACCAAACAAAAAGTAAGTAAGATTATCAAGGAAACAAAATCGGCTAAAACCAGCTGAACTTTCGTTCATCGTTCATCTATGGCTGAAAAGGCAAATCATGAATACTGCATGTTCGAGAAAAAAAAAATGAATACTATCTAGGGAAAACATATGTATACTAAATAATGCAAGTAAAGAACAGAAACATGTTGTAGGGTATGTGGAAAACAAACTAAGAGGTCTTCGTTATTGTAGATGAAGGCCGGTTGCATGCATATCGCTTTGAAAAGCATGAATACCATACACCTGGCTCCACCTATCATCTCATTCACGCTATTGAAGCTATAGTTTATTAGTACTCTATCATACTTTCAATGTAAATATTAGCTGACAACAATTTCTTCGATGAATAACATGCTTTCTTGATCCGCCAGCAGAACATTTTATCTTTCCTCTCTTTCCATTAGCAGACACCTGCTTCTCCAGCAGTTACAGTCTATCAAAAATATTCTCCAAATTCGATAAAAAGAAAACAACGCGTCTTAATCTATTTATATCTTAATTTACTTTAGTGACATGTCCACAAAAGAAGCAACATTAACATTCAACATTTACGGCCCAGGTTGTCATGCTCTACAAGATGTTCATGTCTAGAGAGTGCGCTGTTGTCAAAATGATCTGGGATTCCTCAATGAATCATTCGAAGCACTCAAAGTTCCGCACATAATTTCTCCAGATTACATGTTTTTCGAAAGAACCGATAAAATCGACACATCTTTTTTAATGGCCGCAGCTAGCTAGCACTTGACGTACTTGAGCTGTCTATGGCGCTCTTTTGGCAGCAGTTAGCTCCTTTTATTGGTAAGATTTTCCAACTTTTTCTAAGTTGTGTTCATAAAGTCGCTCTCTATTTACTATCGAAAAAAATAAAACAAAAAAAAAACAGATAAAAAAACACAGTCTCATAAATCATTCACTCTTTCTCATTCTCTAACGCCGTCATCGTGTCTACTTATCTTTGAATTTCATATGTTAAAATTTTAACCGGCTTACTTCCTACTTGGCATTTAGTTTGTAAGACTGCTAAACTGCTTTTGCCTTTCACAATGGAAAACTATCTTTAGAGCGCTTACAAACATTATTATCTACCACAAGCTTTAAGGATACTTGGAGGAGTGTCTTTGGATACAAATCGTATTCGCCCTCGAGTTATTTGCGGGTGATATGCAATTAAAACTCTCCTAAAACCGCAGTACTATTATTTCTAATGGCATCAAAGACGATTACAAAAGGGAAGCATTTATATCATAAAAACTGCGAAACAATCTGAAATGAAAGACAATATATAAACGACCTTGACAAGACAATTTTTTTTTGTTTTGGTTTGTTTTTTTTGAAAGGCAAGTTCAAGGCTAAAATGTTTGAGATATTAAACTTTATCGATTGCCAAGATATAATAACGGGGTATCCTAGCAACAGGCGTTGGTGAATGACGTGTGTAAGCAAACCAACACATTCAAATACCTTTCATTCAGGAACACCTTTGAGTAAGTAGCTTTGTGCTAAAAATTGCGACGTATCTACATCCTCCTATGAGGAAAAAATGAAAGCTCTGTAAAGCCATCAAGTTTGCTTTATGAATTCACTCGTTTTAAAGAAAGAACTTTAGTTTTGAGAAATTATGAATCGTGTACGTGAAGGTAGTTACATACAGTCGGTCATATCAAACATCTTTTGAATCCAAGGTGATCCACTAATTTTCATTGTTCTACTTAATTTTAATTGGTTTGATAGTTTTCAATTACATCGTCGCGTCAATGCTTGTCTACTTGTCTACAAAAAGACACGATCACGTCTTTCCAGTGGCTTAAAGTGATGTACAATGATCATGACATATGTTTTATTTATTGATCAGAACAAGAGGAAACGCAAAATATGAGACAGTAGTGACTGTAATAGGTGAAAAACAAGTAACGAAAAAGGAGCAACAAAATGGCCGGATTTAACGATGCAAACTTCTGCCAGCCTATGACCTTTAAACTGAATTTTACCTTCGTTTTGTTTTGTTTTATTTTTAGTATCAGAGAGGAGATGGATGATTAACGCATACGATGCATACAATGCCAGGTCAAATCAGGAAGAAAAATTCCGACAAATGAATATATAAAAGAAAAAAATCATTCCTCGGTTTGTTTGTCAGTCTATTACTATAAGTAACCGTTAATCTTTATTCCGTTGTTGTTCTTATCATTATTGTTATGATCATGAGTATCATCATTATTAATATTTTTATTATCATTATTAGCACATTATCATCATCATTATTATTATCATCATTATCATTATTGCTGCTTTCGAGCATCTAGGATGGTTTGTTTGCTGTTTCATTTTCCCAACTTTTCTTAATCTACCGGAACAAACGAAATATATATAAAGAGATTACGTATGAAAACTCGAGAGGAAATTCCAAGGCTATCGCTTGATAGTCGGGCAAATGCCTTGTAACTTGCATTTCATTTTGATGGCATTCCTTGATAATTTATTTTTTCGATTATTTATTTATTTATTCAGTGTCTTAGTATAGGCGAATGAAAAAAAATATTCACATTATGTGGATTCAGATATACTTTTCACGAGTAAAAGTGAACATGAATGTAGAGAACTAGATTAAAATGACTCTGAGAGCTCAATGTTCGCGGGGAGAGACATAAGGAAAGAGGTCTTTTGTGGCTCCTTCAAAATGACAGAAGTGCACCTTCAAGCGCCACCCACGACTTTTCCCAAAGCAGCGTTTTGAACAACAGCCAAAAAGAACATTGTCGGCATCTCATTCACGACACTTTCATGGCTGTATTCAAAAGCATAAAAAAATCTTTATTTCGTTCGATTTGAGGTTTCGGCTTTCCTTTTTTTATAATTTTTCTAAACCAATTTTGTGGCTGCCCCAGGAGACTGAACTGAAATCCAACTGGAGGAATTTTTTTTATGACCTCAGGTTAGGAGAGCGAAACGAAAGATTAATTTATATGATAGCATCACGTCCACTTTTCCGATCAACTCTTACTTACGAAACAGTTTTTCTTTTGTACGTTCCTTTCGCCAGCATGTCATTATTAACCCATTTTAACCTATTAATAAATTTCCTCCCATGCATTTAGCAAGATGAAATAAGGCTAAGAATCCTAATATCTTTGACAGCGATGTCCTGTGTTCTCATACATTTGCATATTTGATCGCGGAGTACATGATTAGTGCATGACCTGATCACGTGCACCAGGAAGCAATTGATATCCGGCGCTGGATTACGTTTCGCCAGAGGGAACGGAACATACATCATATCAACAAATTGAATATATCGAGCAGACAACTCACAAGATTTTTACGCCGCGTTTTCGGCAGCCTTTAAAGATTGATCATCTGCCAGAACCTTGGGTAAGTTTGGGATTGGTGCCTATATTGCGTAGCATGTAAGATATTTGGCGTTCAAAACACCAGCGTAACACAGCAATGGTTTATAAACACGCATGAATGATCGTCGGAGGAGGGCAACAAAAGAATCTTAGTCTCCCGTAATTATTTAAATTTCAAACCTTCCGATTTTGCGACTAAGCAACGTTAAGCGAATAACAAAGAACTTGTTTGTGAGTTAAGAGAGAGATTTGGTCTACATGTAACAAGGATCTCTGTATACTGCTTGAATCAGCAACGTCGGAAGCGTTGCTAGTGACAGCAAGATAGTAGACTTTGAGCCCGCTCATCGCACAGTGGTCGCCTTTAATCTACGATTCTTATGTGAAATCGTGGCTCAGACTAAGCATTTCGCCATCAAGTGTAACATTTACGGACGTTTTTGTGTTATAACTAACTTTATTGCATCGTTTGATGCTCACATACTTGTTACTGTCGTTTATGGCGGAATGCGGAAAGAGTCTTCTATCAAAACAGCAGATGATATTGGTTTAAGGATCTTGAAAAATCGAGCAAAACGGTTCTCTCGATATCGTGACTAACAATCCCAGACGAAAGGAAAGAGTATGAAAGAAATGATAATCCCAGGCGAAAGGAAAGAGAGTAATCGAAATAGTTTTCACAAAAATTTCCGGCGTTTTGAGCAGCTACGTCCTTTATCAGGCACTTAGAAACAGGTGTATTAGCCATCACAGTAAGTGTTTGTCCTAACCGGAGGAGTACATTAAGTACCGTCAAAGAACGAGCTCAAAATTTTACGCCGTTCAATTCGCAATCCTTTCTCCATGTTTCCAACCACTACTAATTTTCAGGTTATTTTAAGAGAACTAAACTGCGATGAAAGCATAATCCTAAAGTCAGGAAATTTTACATTCATGCTTGAACAACTTATGAAAAAGTGGTTCGAAAGCTGTTTTGAACGAGAAGTCATTGAAAGACTTTATTAGAAAGCGAGGGTCGCTTCTCAGGAACTTCTCGTCTAAAAATAACAACGGAAAAAAATATCACAAGGATTTTTATGCACGTAGAAGCCTATTCACTCAAAATATTCTGGAATTTTTTAAAGAAAACGTAACACTACAAGTAGCTTGGGTTTAAGTTCAGTCTGAAAGACTTCGTACAATGCATTTGCAGCTGGAAATCGGTATTCATTAACTTATTTCCTTTACGTGATAGCTGAATGAGGAGGGAAAATAGGAAGCGTTCTTAATATTAAAAAAATATTATGTTTTCGTCGGTACCTCTTTTTAGATAAAGTAGCACAACTGATGACATACATTCATTATTAACACTCGAGTAACTGTCTGTAAATTTGGAACTTGTGCTGAGGCACCGCGGGGTGCTCTCATCTCTTGAGACTTGGCTCCTTAGGATAAATTAAACTTTTGCCCTGTAAAAAGAATCAGAGAAGATGCAACTAGTAAAATGGTTCAATCAATCTTTGTTAAATTACTGCTTGTTTTGGTCCCACTAGCAATTTCGCATAGGAGCGTCAGTGTTTCAGACCACGTACCTTTGTTTAATCGAAGCATACTATTTTGATGCGAAACGTGTTTTGAGGAAAATATTCCATGCATTTCACCAAGTGAAAGAAGAAGTTCATTTCATTCATTTACTCAGCTATTGAATCAAGCACAGAAACCATTTTTAAGGTTTCCTTTTTAAAACACTAGGCATCAAAGATGTCTGACCTGCGAATTAACTAGCTCGTTTATGCTGTTACCAACCATTGGCTAGCGAGAGGAAAACATACGTAAAGAAAAAAAATATTTACACATTTCAGTTATCATGCGCGTAAAGCAGAAAGTGACGACGATAGGTGTAAAACTTTATTTTAAAAATCCCGGCTCCTTTTGGGACTGAATAATTGGGATGATATGTTTTGTTCTGTAACCCTGCCTGCAATTACCAGTGAATGAATGGACTTTGGAACTCTTGTACTAACAAGACAATAGGAAACAAGGTCAGGTTTGAAATAAAAAACGCTCCCACTTGTGTAATTGTGCTCACTTGAAGACTGTCTACAAAAATTAAAATTGAAGCGAAAGCAAATTCGAGGCCTGCCGTAGCAAGAAAATAGAAAATGGTAAATACAAAACACCTAAAGCTATCTTTAGAGTTAAGCCATGCGTAGTTCATTGGCATACGCGTGAAACACTCCAGGTGCACGTGAGCCACTGAGTCGATCCATAAGGCGAGACACTTGATAGCTCAAGATTAATTACCATAGCAGTTCAACTTTGATTGACAAACTTTCAGCATCTCTCTGTTGCTTCCTGAGTGTTAATGATATTTACTTACAAAACTCATCAGCGAAATGAAATGACGCCATCAAGCCAACTAAAACGGTTCATGGGACAAGAAACCCAGATCTCTGCGTTACCCTTGCTGTTAACGTTTAAATTATCATCAATTGTTCAATTATCTCCCTGGATTTACTAAGGTAAGAGAAACGTTCTAGAAAAAAGGCACTTAACTAATTGTTCGATTCATCTAGAATAAATTTGACTTCACCCGGCTATTATCTTAAGCAGTGCCAGTGGCAGGGATGTAGGCCGTTTTCCAGTAGTTCATTTTCTATCTAAAAATATCATTCAATTCCTCTTAGTTTTACCACCAAAGGTCGTCATGTGTGAAGTTATTGATCAGTATAAGACACGCTCTGGGCAGGTAAATAAAGCACATCATTGTTCAACGAAGAAAAGGATTCACTTCTCTCTGCTAACAAAACTTCATAAAAAGGACTCATAACATGTTCATTAATTACAAGGCTGTTTATTGGGAGGTATTTTGTGTTCTTTCCTTAATTGAATTGTGTAAATTAACGTATAAGTAAACTCGCCGGCCGGTCGGGTAGAATCAGGCAGACCACAAAGAACAAAAGGCCAATAGAGGAATTTGTTTGCTATGCAGAAATTATTTGAACCACTTAACTCGATGAGCTGTCAGCAATGAGCACGATAGCACGGAAACATTTTTTCTTTAATAAAATGACTCAAATTCATAACACGAAAATTGCCAGTTTAGCATTGTTATAATAGAGAAAAACATAAATTTAAGGGCACAGAATCGAGTCATCTTGGAGTCATCTTAGGATTAAAACTTGGGGTGAACCTACTTTCTGTGAACCGGAACTTAGAATTATACTACTTAAATGACAATGTCATTTATTTACTGAGTGGAAGCTATTTTACAGAGCAGTAATCGATATGAGTTACATTCCTGAATGTTCTCATTGCCGGCCGTTGACTATGTTTAGGTTTAAAGAATTACATAACAAACTGTATTTCACTTCGTTTGACTATAGGTGATGCGCTTAGCCAGGAAAGGATTACGGAAACATTTCCAGCTCTGCTCACAATGAAGGAAATATCGATGAAGAAGTCAGACAAAAGCCTCCTACCATTAAGAGGCAAAATATCTCCTCCAACGATTTTAAACTGCGACAACCATGCCTATGAACAACCATACCTCGATAAGGAAACCGCTAATGATATTTCCAAAAGAGAAAGGATGTTTTCTGTATCTTCGAGGAGTGCCTGTAGTTCCAAACATGACTCTAGTTTGTCTGAAGTGAGATCCATGACTCCTCCATTTACACCACCGACGAACAATACAAATGGGGATCAAGGGTTCCTTGTAAGACGACCTTCGGAACATTTTCTTGAAGTGCTAGGAGAACATAAATCGAGGGAAACGCTGCCTAAGGTATTGTCAGCCTCGTGTCTTCCTCCATTGCGAAACGCGTCTCAAGGAGAAGACGCTATCAAGAAGAATCTTAAAGATCTGAAGGGAACTAATGGTGTAATGAATAATAATTACGATGGAACCTTTTCACGCCCAGTTGCACCTGATAACAACACATTGCTTCTTGGACCTGGAGTTAGGAGAAGGATGTCAACACCAATTGGCGTTGAGAAAAAATATCTTCGCAAAACGAATTCTTTGCCTTTAATCAAAACTGGCTTTGCACTTACAACGGGAACAGACTGTATAAACGATTCCGCCTTCCACAAGCGCACAAAGTCCGCGTTCACAAGCCAGGAAAACAAAATAGACGAATGCGTCGACCACATTCAAAATGTAAAGATCGATGAGTATTTAGACGAAGAATTGTGCGACGAAGACGGAATGATCGATCAGAACGATGATGATGAGACATTCGAAAAATTCTCAATGATTTGCCATTGGCTGAAAGACTGCGAAAAAGCTAAAATCACTTAGCAGCTGGATTCAAACAGACATCCAGGAAATGTCTCTGTAAATATTCGCTTTGGTAGTCTTTGCAGACCTTGCATGCATGTTGCGCGTAAGTTATCAGCTCTCTGTTTGACTTTATTGATCATTTATCAAACCAGCTGTTGTTCCTGGGACGAAAAGCTTTTAACCGGTACTTGGTTCTTTTGATACATACAGATGATAAAAAGTCTGCTAGAGGAAAGCCAACCTTATAAGCTGCGAATTGTTTGGTTTAGTTGAACTTTAAAACTGGCTACAACACTATTTGGATTGTTCGTTTAAATCGAAAACTTAAGAAATTATCTGAATTTTTTGGTTGATTAACAAACAAGACGAAAAACGAAGTACACATGGGCGTTTCAGCGATACAGGAACAAGCATTGCCGGTCGCTAGCTTTCTTTGAACTATTTTTAAGAAGGAAAATGATCTATATTCCCCGCTATCGATTTATTTCTTATCGTTTCAGTATCATGAAGTTTCTATGCCATAACGATCGATCAATCGATATGATGACTGAGCATTCTTCAGGATTAAATAGTATCACTTTAATCATCGCCTATGTAAGGCAACAAAGAAAAACGAAAACAGTTGCAGCCCATAATTATTTATTCACGGTCTTTTGGAAATCATCCGCTTCACGCGTGATTCTTTACTGACCCGTAATGTCCTCTGCATTCCTCCAAATCCGGAGCGGATCTGAGAAATCAAGACGTCTTCCCCGACTGGCGCGGGGTCCTATAAATAATTGTCCATAGCTGCGAAATGAGAGTGTATATAGCGAACTAATGAAGAGCTAAATTGATACAATTAACTGCCAAATTCTAAAATCCCTCAAAAGTTCTTTATCAAAACACCATGTGTTTTTCATTGTCTATGGTGTCATTCTAATTTATACAGTGCCTGATTGTACCATAATTAGACTCTGAGTTAGGCCTCCTTGAAAGTTTTATTCGCGCTCAGGAAAGCGGCTTGTGTTTGTGTAAGGGCTTAGCTTCCTTGAAATTTAATTTATTTGGTCTGAGTATCTGGGTGGTATTTACTTTGTATTTTGTGAAGATGATACTCAAAATCCTTGTTATGACATATGAAGAGTCAAGTGGGTTATCGGTTTGGGAATTTGTTTCAAAAAACGATGTGTGATTTATATATTTCATTTCATAATAATATGAAAATGTTTGAGGCAAAACTTGAAAGAATAAAATTCTTAAAAGTCAATGAGCGTTGTTTAGCGCTATTAATACATGCTCACTTTCCATCCCATATTGAAGGCATGAACACTTTGTGCACTGGCGGTCTGTCAAAGGCATGGCAGGGAGGGAGTTCGTTACTCGACTAACAACCCTTATAAACAAAATGTGTAATCTGTTAGTATATTGATCTCTGTATAACATTGCTGCATTGCACTGGAACGCTGAAAAGCAAGTTTAGAATTAGACATCGACTCAGAGCTGCAGGCATTCCAATCTTAAGAACTCGAAAAAACCAGAGCGAGAAAGCAAGTAATCTCCATGGCTTAATGGAAAGAGTTGTATGGATAAAAACGTTAATTGAAACAATAATCCTCATCCATCTTCCTTCTTAAAAATTATTCTTGATTGGACAATTGAGATCAAAATTTGTCATCTTTCTTGATCTTGATTTATTAGATGTCGTGAGCGCTGGTTCGACGGTGAAGCATGGCACGCTTAACTTCAAAATGACTTTGAACTATCTTTTTATAAAAGGATAGTTTTTGAGTTTGAACACCGTGCTATCAACAGCTTGAGGGAAGAGATAGAATGAACGGAGGCGATTTAATCCTTCATTAAGAGAATGTCACAACTTTGGTTAGTCCTGTGATGCAGTAAATCTGTTTACCCTCCCTTTCAATCACAGAAACATTCTCGGAGGACAGATTTGAGAGAAGCGTGGTTTGTGAACGAAAAAGCGGTAACAGAACAGCAATTTCACAAAAAGGCCATTTAAACAGCCTGTGAGGGTCCATCATTTATTTACGAAAGACAGAATGCTTCATTGACTATGAAAGTCGATAAGGTGTTGTATAGTTACCAGCCCCTACACGATCTACCTGATCTTGACGTCACCTCAAGTTCTCGGCCTATCCATGTATTGGAAGAAAAAGTTAACAACGTATATCAATTTTGAATGTGTTCAGTTCTAGACCACGTAAGTAGAATGATCTCATTTGGAAGAAGAAAGTATTGCACTACAAGTGCAGTCTCCGTCGATGCCTTTGCTTCGTTGTGTTGCTCAACAAGAGCAGAAAACTGCCAAGCAGTATAGTGCAGAATGTACTACGGTTACATTTCTTTAAAGCGTGTTAGGTGATTGGATTCAACGAATGTATTTGTTTCTAGTGTCTTGTGTAACAAATTTAAGCTTGAATCAGCACTGGAACATAGAATGGATAAAAACTGCGTGGTCATGAAGATCCGCATGTACTTTTTTAAAATTAAATCTGTAGATTGAAATACAATGCTACCGGAAACGTTTGAGTATTTGAAAGGAGGATTTTAGAAAGTAATACAAATCACTTTTTCCAGAGACTTATTCTCTGCTTTGATAGCTGGACAAATACAGTTCCTGTGTTTAGATTATCCGAGGTATTGTGAGCTTCTTTATTTCGTTTCAAACATAGCATGATGACAGATTTTTCAGAAAGAACAATAACGTTAGACTAAGATGACAAAGGTATTATTCATCATATAGATACTACGTAGCTGATTAACATATAATTTTTTTTTCCTTAGTAAACACGCTTGTGTTTGATTGGGGGCTGTGCAGCAACATTCCAGGCTACTGAAGTGTGTGAATCCACGGTTAAGTGGCTTCGAGGTGGGTAACACGGCTCAGATCTAGAGGTGAAGCTGAAATAAAAATAAACTGCCTAAGTGAGAGGTACAGTTTACCACGGGCTGTAACAACAAATCTGCAACGACAGGCTGCCCTTACCTTATCTACTACAGCGACAACCATTAACACTGATATGTCAATGCTCAACGAATAAAATTTTTTTGTAAAAATTGTATATCGCAGCAAAATAATATAAGTTGAAAAGAAATGCAAAATAACCGCGCCACAATTTCTTTCAGGTCAAAAGAAATAACGTTGACATCAAAAGTAGGAGATGATAAATGACTTTTTAACATCAAACCCTAAGCTAATTAAGCAGATCAGGGGACTGCAGATTGCGTGCGTATGAGCTAAAAAAAATTCAAGGACAAAAGCATCTGTGAGATTAAGAGAAAATATGTTGCCAAGAGAGGATACTTAATCCGTCTTAGTTGCAAAGAAAAAGAAAAGAATACCATTACAGTCAGAGTACCCAATCTTGCTGCAGGATTGTACTTGAAAATAATGATAATAAATAAATGTGCAAAATAAGATTTCAGCTCCTATTTTGCCTTCTGAATTTAGTGAAGAAGAGTTTCTACTCCGCCAAGTGTGTCTGGCGCTGAACCGGATTATTCTGTCTCATATCAATCATCCAAAAGGGTCCATAGTGCCAGCCAACCCTTTGTCCCCCGTTTTAAAAAAAGATACATAATACCGTGTATTTTTGTGTATAAGATGCAAACGACTGGCTCATTCGTAAGCGTTCGTCGAGGCATTAAGCTCGCGGAAACACAGAGGTTCTCAGCTTGAACTTTTCATGTGCTTCATGTCTCGATGAACGCACAGCCAACACATTATGCGATTATTAAGATCATTTTCAATGCGGTAGAGTAAACATTTACAACGCTTTCCAAACAATTTTGTGTTTTCCAAAATAGAGTTTTCCGCTAAAAATGGTTTATTTAGGAGTAAATTTAGTGTCGATTCTGCAAAAAATACGTCGAGTAACAACAACTTTTTTTCTATAGACCCAAACGAAGGGTGACTTCAAAGAAGCACTACCTAGGCAGAAAGCACGGTCGGTGGAAAAGTTCCTCTGATATAATTAAGCTTCTGATACAACCGTACTTGTCATCAGCCTACACAAGGGAATGTGAAGGACGCTCACGCCTCTGAATTTGAAGAACGGATCTAATAACTATGTTACAATTCAGCTTTTAGTTGGTAGTTTAAAATAACGAAACCAAAACCAAAAATAACTGAAATCTTCGTGCCCTGGACTTATTTAGATCTAATATTAACGTCAGTAAGCCAGTTTTTGATCATCTGTCTCGCCAGGGCGGAATCTTTACCGCGCTGAGAATCAAAGCTGTCCGCTAGATTTTGACGACAAAGTTTTGCGTTCCATTCCAGAGGTCTTTGCGCAAAAGAGTCGATGGGATGGGGACCGCGGCTCTTATAAATATGAGGGTTACTAATCGACGTGACAGATGTCGTGACAGAATCCCAAAGGCGTGACATTGGAGAATTGAGACCCAAGAGACCCTCAACATTGTTTCTTACTTCCTTTTCCCCTTCTACGTCATTTTTGTTGCATTCTTCGTCATTAGAGTCTGTCGACCAACTATACGGAGCCGGATTACCCGCAACAGGGAAAGTATCAACGGAGATGGTCACAGGGAAACGGTTTTTAACTCTTATTTCACGCGCCTCACTGAGCGGGGAACCAGGGCAATCAACTCTGAACTTTCGTTGTCGAAATGTAGGCATAGCATCGTGGTCCTTGTTCTTAAGAGTAGATGGTGGAAATGGCAGCTTTATCCTTGGAATTAGTTGCTTTTGTTTATACTGAAATTCCTTAATCTTACTTTGATTTTGCACCTGTCTTTGATCAGAATGTTCCATTTGTTTTGAGCTTACCGCTTGACTGGTCTGCGATTCCAGATCTTCTACCACTTGAGGAAAATGACCTTCAAAGCAACGATTTTCTTTCATGTTGGTTTCTTTTCCCTTTAAGGCATAATGTATTTCGGAAATTTCTTGCTTCTCGCAAATCCATTTGTCAGAAAATCCATTTGATCCAGCTGGTGTTCTCTTCAATGTAAGTAAAAAAATTTATATTCAACGGGGTTATAACGACTAACGAGGTCGTTTTATCTACAAGTTTGAGGTTACCTGAAAATTGGTGTCCACGTTGGGTTCCTTTCTTCGACGACGTACACAGCTTGCCATTGTTTTACCACTGAGCTTAAATAAAACAACTGGAGTCTTATGGTGGCTTAAGGATTCCAACTAATTTCGGAGTAATTAAGATAAAAGGTTGTTTCAAGTTGACCTGTGACGCGAGTCAGCGCTTTGCACCGAGTTCAAGATCGTTTCAGACAGTCGCACCAGAAGTGTCAGTCATGAAAAACGCATCACTGTTCATCTCAAGCCTTTCTGTTAATAGGTCAACCCAACTGGAACATTGCTGTAATCGGTGATAGTGAGATCGAGAGAAACTGCTTCATTTTAATATTAGCCGTAAGTTGATGACGGTACAGATCACTAATGCTTGAGATTTGACTGTTTAAGGTTTGACAAAATTATACGTTGAAGCGTACAATTCATTACGTTTTGAGGTAAAAAATTGACATAATGCAAACAAGTCAACCGACAGTTGGGTATAATTAGCATTTTATTAACTTGCACGCCAGTTTCGCGTTTCAATACCGCACCTACTTTCATTGTAGAGCGTTTCAGCGAATGAAATAACTGGATGTAAAGGCACATTTCCATGACAACAAACAGACTGTCATTATTTATGCATGGTGTTACAGTAAGTTCCAGAATAGCAGCAGTTTAAATCGGTTTCCAAAGTGCTATTCTTTATTAGGCACTTAACAACAGGAATATCGGAAAGCCAAAAACCTTTCACTATCAGGAGGAGCTATCCATTTGACCCGCCCATATCGGATTGGTTATTTAGGATAAAGGAGCAGGCCATAAGATCTGATCGCAAACTCTTTGATAATCTGCCAATTTCTTTGGTGGCTTTTTAAGTAAAAATGTTGAAACTCTAGTAACATTTTGAACTTCTGTTAAGGAGCCCGAATAAATTCAAAATTCGATCGAATTCGAACAGGTTCCTCCCAAATACCAGCTGGGTGCTACTACCAAATTAGCCTGCAGTGCAGGCGTTCTGCGAAGACGAGAGAGCGTCCGGCCGTTGCAAGAAGTCTGGATGGGAGCAGAGGAGTCGAATGCTATTATGCTTATTTAGGAGAGGAAAACCAGGCTTAATGTTGCTCATAAATTCGATAACTGGTTTCTTTTGTTGTTATTGTTTTTTTTTTTTCTTGATATAATTATTACACCATACCCCAATATGCAATAAACATGGACTTCCAATTTAGGAGTATGATGTCGTCCCAGCGCATGTAAAGTAAACAATTGCCTTCTCTATGTGTAAATTTGGAACAAATTTTAATTTCTGTGTGGTTCAATCATGACGGCAAATAGCAAATAAACGATGTAAACAAGATAATCATTGTGTAACTAGGTCATCGGTGTACCCCAAATGATTAGTTTGCGTCACAACGGTTTTTACAAACGGAGATGCCTGAAGAAAGCGCCACAATTATCGCTTCTGAGCTCGCCTCGGTAAAGATTACTTAGCGACCTAATGAAAACAAATGCAGATGCTATACGAATATGTAAACAGTCTCATGCTTCTGTATTATGACGCTCATCAACCTAACGAACTTTTTTGAACACTTGTCGACAATTTTCTATTTTTCTTTTTTTTTTTTTTTGGCATAATTTTATCTCTATCATTATTGTTATTCTTAATCAAAAGGTAATTTCGCACAGTTCAAAAATTACCAACTTTGGAGTTTACATGAATCAAGAAAATAATCTCTTCCATGAAAATAATACCTTCCAATTTACTGATTGATTGTTAAGATTGATTGTGAAGAGCTCCTTTGAAATGAGGATCAGACAAGAAAATGAGTATTGCGTATGTATTCACTTTTCACTTTGCTCATGTTTGGAAACCTATTTTTAGAGCAAACCTTTTTTTTTAAGGTTCAAGATGGTTTTAATCGTGGCAGCTCAAGCTTTACATAAACAGTCTGATAAAGACTGCTTTAATGATCAAAGTTTTAAGCTAAACTTTAAGGTAATGGCTTTGGCCCGTTTTTTCAGAAGAGAGAAGGATTTAAGAGAGCTTGGCTTTCGTTATGGGTAGAAAAAGGGACACAAAAACAAACCAAAATGCAAAGAGGCTTATTGTCGTCGTGATGAAAGAACAAATATTTTAGAAAAAAAATTGACAACGAACTTTTAATGAACCACACGTCTGGTACCCAATGAGTTCTTGTTTTATTGGCGTAAAACTAATTTAAATATTTGACTCAAAGACTTAGTCTATTTCATGACATAATAATTAGTGTAAAGGGCCTCGCAATTTATCAGTGGCACCATCAAATGTCATCTGCTCCTAGGTCTCGTCTCATCGGATTTTCTTCACTGTCACACCTCAGCTCTCTGGCTGCCTGACAGATGCTTCTCCTGTAACGAAACACCTGAACACAGACATAAACACGCTATTAAACACAACTAATTGCACTAATGGAGTCATAAAGTCAAAGAAATAATTTAAAGTCAAATGCCGCCCCTAAATTGTTTCAAATCAGCCTAAACTACTGAAACTTTTAGATCGGCTGAGATGACGAGAAAATCTAAATGCTAATTAATACTTGAACTATTTCGCCATTTTTTTCATTCTTTTTTTTTTTTATGCATTTTACTCCAACAACAGCATTACACGTAAGTGAAAGTAGATGACTAAAAATTCGTTTCAGAGAAATAAACCTCCTAATCATTCAAAAAGACTTCCAACATTTAAACACATTTTAAAGGCAAGTTACTAATAAGGTTTCTTTTACCAATTTCTTGTAATTTATAATTTCGAAGGTTGTTTAAATCGCTAAGCATTTATCTCCTTCATTTATTTTTTCTTTTTGACCTGGACAGACACCGAGATGTTCTCCATCCTGCACTTTGGCACGTTTTACGAATCTTTTTATAATGATAATGTCCTAAGTTTCCAATTTATTCTCGTTGCAAAAGATTGTTTCTCCATCATAATACAGAAATTAAACACCAAAAAGTTATCAAAACAATACCAAGTTCAGTTTTTAAAGACCTCAGCCCGTGATAACTTTCAACTGAAGATTTTCACAGTCAAACATGCGGATCTTAATTCCTACTATAGGTATGGCTAAGAAACTTGACTCCTTAATTTCTTTTCATTTTTACTGAAGTAAATTTATTACTTTTACCTGTGATCTCTTTCCGGGGGGCAATGGAGCAGCAGCTTCAGTATCTCGAGGGCAAGTCAACAGCATTACTGAAACAGCGATGTAAACGCAAACCAAAACGAGTGATAGTCTATACATTACTGCGAAAAATGAACGGACGAACGGACTGACGAAATCGGATGAACCCTGAAAGCGTGCCTCAATGAATGAAATATAACATAAAACACGACATAATTTATAACTGACTAATTGTTATAACCGCCTGATGGTCTGCTCTAATTAAGTAATGTGACAGGTATGTCTTTCTAATGAAAAACAATCTTCAATTTTTTGATGGTTGTTTAGGCAGCGTGTTCCGCAGGCTAATGCGTTTTGCTAAATAATTAATGACTAAATGTCTTTTTTCAACTCTAAACTTTGAAAATGATCGTAATGATTAACAATAATAGCTATACGTATGTGGTGCGGAAGAGTAACAGGGAGATTTTCCAAAGGACAAAAAGTCGAAAAAAGATTAGAAAAATGATCGTGTCTATCCTTGTTAAACATTGCTGTAAACAAAACATATACACATCGTATATTTACAAATCAACTGTGTCAATATAGAGCACACGAAAACTCGAGGGCTAAAAATACCGAGGATAGAATTCAACATGCCAAATAAAATACTTTTTAAATATCTGCTGTATGAGGAGAAGTTCCGTTATGGAAGAGATAGCCGCAAGAATATTTTAAAAAATATTTCGTGCAGTTTTCTTAATTTGATGATATTACAATCAGCGCCGGTTCTCTGGTGACAATATCCTCCAGGTGTAGAGTTCCTCTTGGATCCTAAGCGTCGGTGATTATTTTCAGTCAAGTAAATAGTGTTGAATCTACACCCTTCGACGAGGCTCGAAATGTTGTTAATTTTCTTTTCTTTCTTCGTTTTAATTTTTTATTGGCTAGATAATTCGCAGTTTAGTAAAATTCAATTAGTTATTTTAGGAATCAAGGTTTTTTTTTTTTTCGGTAAGTCTACTCATCTATAAATGATTACCGTGGCTTGGTTAAAATTTAAAAAAAAGCAATGGCATATTACATCATCGTATGAGTTCCTAACAGGTGAAAGGACAGTTTGAACGCAAAGAGACTTCCTTCCTTTTCTTCGCTTTCAGTTATGAAGGACAATAGAAAACACAAGGATCCTCTCTAAAATTTGCCTCGCTCCCAACCTGCGGCTTCGTAGCTCGGTCGGTAGTAGCGCTTAACTAGTGTCTGGGAGGCACAGGTTTGAAACCCGTCGAATTAAGCCTTAAATATTTTTATTCAGGCTTCTTTCCTGTACTGTCTAAAATTGCAGCTCACCTGCTACAATTTTTTTTCAGAAAAGGGACATTTGCCTCTAGAAGCTAGTGGGAAAGGGCTTTGTGAAGTTTTATTCCACTGGTTAGAATGAGTCGATTTCTTG